>NC_079406.1:3401360-3546360 GCF_029220125.1 Pseudoliparis swirei | reverse complement strand
ACATTCGCAGAATCAAAATACCCCCCCCCCCCCCAAGTGCGGGTTACGTCATAATTATAGTGCATTGTTTTTGTTTATATAGTTAGCGTGCAGTGTGTGAGAAGAGCCGGCTGAACTGCCCAATAGTGAATAAAAAGAAGTGGAAATTGGCTCCATCTCCACCAACGACAACATTAAAGGGGACCTCCACCCGATTGACATATAAAGGTCAGTTTATTAAGGGACCAATCAGCCTTTTGGAAAAGGTTTCCCCCCGTGGCTCCGCAGCCCCGTCAAGTCTGACAAAAACAACCCCGATGACGTTGGGCTGACACATTCAGAGTGAAAAGATTCAGGTTGCATTATGGGAAATGTATAGGCACCAGAATACAATGCATAGTGACTGAATTCAGACTTTCATTGAACTGCTCCGTGTTTCTTTCATGTCGAGGAAGCGCCATCATACTCTGGAGTGATAAACAGCACTTCAGGTTAGAGGGAAAATGTGTATTTTGGATTTTGGGGTGAACTGTCCCTTTAATAAACTGTGTCCTATTTAGGTTTTAGTCTCCAGAGGACTTCATTCTTCATCGAAGAGGAGACTGCAGGTGGTGTTGTACGATTCAATGGCGACGTTTTTTTTTTTTACAGAATTCAGTCCGAAAAACTGAAAAATAAATAAAATAGTCATACAGGTACACAAATAACAACCTGGGAATGGAACTCTGCAACCGACTGAACTTCTTGACAACACAATGAACCGGGGGCAACACAGACTAAAGCCACTCGGAGAGGCATGAGGCCGGCAATCACAAAGGAAGTAAACCAGGACACAGGGAGGAACCTACAAAATAAAAGAGGAAACAGACTCGACACAGCAGAAAACCTTGAAAACATAAAAGCTCTCGACCCTCTAGGGCAGGGGGGTCAAACTCATGTTCACCGTGGGCCTAATCAGCATCATGGCTGCCCTCTTAACCCTTGTGTTGCCTTAGGGTCATTTTGACCCGAATCAATATTACACCCTCCTCCCGCCTTAGGATTAATTTGACCCCATTCCATGTTTAATGTCGGTGTTCTTTCGGTAGTCAACAAACAAACATAAAGTACCTCACACTTAAACTTGGAAAACAATATTAATTCTAATAATTTTCTGGAGGTTTTAATTGCTGGCGTCAAATTGAACCCAAAGGGTAAAATATGTTAGTAAATATAAAGGTAACAGGAGGGTGTAATATTGATTCGGGTCAAAATGACCCAAAGGCAACACAAGGGTTAAAGGGCCGGAAACAAGTTATAAACTCCCCGAACACATTGTTAAATAACTCTCTTTGCATTTGATTATTGTTTATTTGAGTCTAGAAATATTGTACATCAGTAAATGTCTCTAATATTATAACATGAATCCATTTAACCTTCAACCTTCAAAATAAAAGCACGGGATATTTTTCTTCAATTTCTTTAAGAAAAGGTGATCATGTGTCTTTAAAGCCGCCAGGGTCCACATAAAGCGATGTGGCGGGCCAGATTCGGCCCGCGGGCCTTGTGTTTGACACCTGTGCTCTAGGGGTCCAGATTTGACGTCGCTGTTCACTTATTGTCCCCGCTCTTGAATAAAACACTCACATCTGCTCTCTCACTGCACCTCGACTCAAATGTGAGGATCTTGAGGGTGGAGGTGGCACCCGGCGTGAGGCTCAGGAGCTCCTCCGCCAGCCCTGGAGCACAAGGTGACTTTAAAGTTTGACCTCCGGTGGAAAGACGTCCTCACTGGAGAGACTCTGCATTAGCTGGCTGACCCTTTGACCCTTTGACCCGCCGACCATGAGGCAACATGACTTCTTCCAAACCAAAAATATTCGTCCGTTTTATTCTGGAAAGCCCTTTAACATCCTTTGCTGCATGCCACTGGTAAAAAATAAAATGAAGCTTTTAATTTGTTCCTCGTGTTTTTCGGAGGGAGGATCTCAGTAATTGAGAGCTGACGGGATCTCAAATCGCGTTTATTTTGTTTATGTCATATTTTTTTCTTCCTCCCAGCCGTTATAATCCTGAAGAGAACATCTGCTGTAGTCGAGAAGAAGAGCTCTCGGCAGCTGCTAATAAACTACGAGCTGCCAGTCATGTCTTATATCCCCCCCGGACGGAGGGAAGGGGGTAGTAAGACGGAGAGTTAATCAAAGGAGTAGTCTTGCAATTAAGTGACAGTGAAAGTTGCAGGATTGTATCTCGAATACATTCGGCTTTCGACGCCTGAGACAAGTCGACTGTTGATTCTGTTCCAGTGAAGAAGAGTCATTAAATTATATTACTTTACATGTGATTACATTACATTACAATGCATTTAGCTGACGCTTCATCCTAATTCAAGAACGAGAACAAACTCAGAACAATAACAATAAAGAAAGTAACATTTCTTACCATGAGTAATACCAGAAGGAATACTAGAAGTAATACTAGAAGTTATACAATAAGTAATACTATAATTAATACCAGAAGTAATATCATATTAATACCATAAGTAATACCATATACCATAAGTAATACAATAAGTAATACCATAAGTAATACAATAAGTAATACTATAATTAATACCATAAGTAATATCATATTAATACCATGAGTAATACTACTATAAGTGCCATTCAAGTGCCACTGAAGTGCTAATCTGTTTTTATTCCAGCTATAGTCAGTAAAGAGTTCATATTTGATGTTTTCTGGATGTTGATGAGCTCCTCCGTGAATATCTCATCTCCCTCCTGGTCCTGAAGCTGAAGGTCGTCCACGAGGCACGGAGCACCTGACCTCAGGTGTATGATTACATGTTTTGGCTCCAATATTGATGTAATCCTCAAAGGGCATCGCCCCGCGGGGCGGTCTACTTATGCAACGCGGAGCTTTAAGTCGCCACCCAATCTCCCCCCCCCCCCCCCCCGCAGCTTTTTCTATCAAGTCTCCGGCTGCCGGTGGCCGGCTGACCCCCGAGCCGAGGGCCGTGGGGCCTCTTCTCGGGATGTTTTATTCATGGCGCCCGTGGAACCGCTCGACCACAACCAAAACAAAACGGCTCAGTCACCTGGAGAGAGAGACACTTCCCCCGCTGAAATAAGACACCTCACATCTCCGTGGCGGCGGCGCTGTGATCTCCGTACGGTGCAACGACAACTAAATCCATTTTCAGTAATGTTGCTCGAACATCAATTATTCCTACACTGCTTCTTTTTTTAATTCATTTTTTCTCACCCGCAATATTCAAAAGAGATAACGTATTCTCATTCCTTGGATGTTGTCGAGGGTATTTACATCTGGATTCAATACAAACCGGCTGTAAATCTCATGCTAACGGAATTAATTTAACATTTAAGGATATACATGTCCAAGTAAATTGGTACCACTGAAGAAATACAATTTTGTTCCCCCCGTTTATTGAGAAAAAAAGAGCTTGAGAAAAATGCCACCCTGTAGGCTACCGAGGTCCATTTGTTTGGTAAGTCTAGAGAGCCGACCACCAGTCCACGAAAAATGTTAATCTTTACATTGAAAGAAAGAATAAATAAATACTAATCCTTTGACAATTTGCAGGCACAGCGTGGCAACTTGCTTTCACTTACAACCATAAAATGCAACGGTTCACCTCTTAGTGCCGTTCCTCGGTTGTGTTCTCCGTAATCTCTGCTGTCAAACACTTGCACAGCGTTCGCTCTCCACAAAGGACGTTAAAATGCAATTAAAAAACATCAATTAGAGAGCGAGGAGGATCAAAACAAGCTCAAATAGAATATGGCAGGTACAACGGGCAAGAATAGACGTGGCAGTGTGCAGAGCACAAGATGAATAATTAGTTAATTGTGTTAAAAAAAAGCTTCGGCAAACAGAAGAGTCTTTAGTTTTCATTTGAAAGAACTGAGAGATGGAGGAGAAAGAGAGAGAGAAAGAGAGAAAAAGAGACAACAAGGACTCACACGAGTCAGGTGACCAACGACACTAACGACTCTCGCGAGTCACGTGACCAACGACCCTGAGTCACGTGACCAGCGACACCAACGAGTCATGTGACCAACGACACCAACGACTCACGCGAGTCACGTGATCAACGACACCAACGACTCTCGCGAGTCACGTGACCAACGACACTGAGTCACGTGACCAGTGACACCAACGAGTCACATGACCAACGACACCAACGACTCACGCGAGTCACGTGACCAGCGACACCAACGAGTCATGTGACCAACGACACTGACGACTCACACGATTCACGTGACCAACGAGTCACGTGATCAACAACACCAACGACTCCTGCAAGTCACGTGACCAACGACCCTGAGTCACGTGACCAGCAACACCAACGAGTCACGCGAGTCACGTGACCAACGACACCAACGAGTCATGTGACCAACGACACTAACGACTCCCTCGAGTCACGTGACCAACGTCACCAACGAGTCACATGTCCACGTGTCACGTTTTCCTTCAGTTTCGCACAGGAGACAACTGCGGTCGCCTGGGTGAAGTCCAGGAGAGTGGCTTTGATGTAGGCAACCAGCTGCTCAGGAACCCGGCGCCCTCTGCCTCTTTCACCGGTCCGACCCACGTCTTTCAAGACAATCAGTGGATTTTTAGCCAAGTGGCATTCTTATTTTTATCATCACAAAATATCTCCTCCCTCGTGAAAAAAATGCACGAATATCCTTCGTGGTCGATAACGCCGGGAGATCCCAGGTTGATCGGACGAGCGAGGGCGTAACACACCTGGTGTGTGTGACAGCTGCGTATCGAGGAACGATTGAAATTGATTCGTCAACGTTCAGCCGTCACAGAGCGGCCTTGTCTCCCTCGATCGTGGGGAGTGAATCAGAGTCGGTCTTTGATCGGTCTCTGGCGTCGGACCCGGGGACCCACAAAAAAAAAGAGAGAGACAGGCAGTACAGACGGCGCCACGTACTTAGCCCCTGCATTTCAATTTGGCTAATGATTATTCACGTCCAGCCGCACTGTACCGCGGCTCGGAGGGAGCCAAGTGCTGAGCCTTTATTACGGGAGATCTGAGTGAACATTATTGCTTTTTTTTGCTGCATGAAACAAACGCTTCAAGCTATTATAATGATTATCATTATCTGCTGAGAGACACGCTCGACGCAAATTGGCTCCGTGTCAGTAATTAAGAGTTGCACCCCACCTTTTTTTTGGTAGGGGGAAGGGGGGGGGGGGGGGAGTGAAGTTTTCACGGCGCTTTTTTTAAATTAAAAAGAAAACCCAGAGTTACGTCGAGCAGCATTTAAATGCCCGACCTTTTTCATTTTACCCCTTTTCTCAAAAGACGCTTCCGTTTGGATGTGTTCACCTTTTCGCGACGACTAATTGCACGTGAGAAAACGCAATCGGGCCGATCTTCAGCCTAATTTGAATCTCTAAACTCTAAAAAAGAAGCCCCAAAAAACACAAGCGGTATACATAAGCCGTCCAAGTCCGGTCTGACGCGTGTAATCCTACTTAACGCCATTCTTTTTTCATGTGTGTGTGTGTCTAATTTCCTAATTCTTTCCCTGGAAATGGCCCAAGAGTGTGTGTGGCAGTGTGTAACCGTCCAATTTCCTCTCCACGTCGAGCCAAGAGAGAAGGTGGCCGCCTCGCATTGAAACAATGCATCATCCCCCATAGCAACTGTCTTCAGTTACAGTAGCAGCCGGTCCAGGTGGGAGTTTATGTGTGCGTTAAATGACACATACATTTGAGATTTTTTTTATCACCCTGTTGCTGGGACAGAATGAGGTTAGCATGACCAGAAGGGGTCAAAAGCAATGATGAGCGAGCCAGACGCCAGATGCTGTCGCACTAGAGTATTATTTATTTTGCATCCTCTCAAACAAAAACAATCATCTACCAAAACTTTTCCCTTTCACTTCACGCGGGAATGGAAAACCTCCGAGAGGATTGTGTCGGAGTTTGTTGGCAGGGGAAAACATGCGGAGCTGCAATTTGCTTACACGGACAAAATGAATGTGCCGGATGCTATTTTTTGTTTCGCTTTTAATGCTTCAAACGTGCAAATGCAGAAAAATGCAGAAAGCTCCGTCGGGGTTTGTTTTTATATTTTTTTTCTTTTTCTTCTTTTAACCCAATCCAGCATCTGTGCTCAAAGACATGCTGTTTCCATCTCCCATGATGCATCTGGTTTAAAAAGCCAATACGGTGGAGTGTGTGATTCTCCTGTGTGCTCCACGCTGACTCCCATCGCACGGCAAACTGCTTGTTGCAAAGTTTCTCCTGAATGTTTCTTCCTCTGATCTATCTACTTATCCGTCCATCCATTCATCCATCCACCCATCTATTTATTCATACTACCGGTCATATAGGTAATAAACACGTAGGAAATGAGACATTCGGGGTTCACCAAGCAGTCAGCCGGCTATTTGGAGGTGCTTACCGACCATGAACAGCTGGCTTGATGTTAGCCGCGCCGACTGCATGCGGCACACTCGGGCTGCAATCACACCAAATCATGACGAAAGAAAAAAAAAGCCTCGCATTGGTTTGGATGTTGGGCTGCGTGGACCGCAGGGGACGGTAGAAAAAGAAAAGTTGGGTTCAACGTTAACTTTTTTCCGGAGAAACAAAACCCTCTCGTGGAGCTAGATGGCACGTAGCAGGTGGAGTAAATCAAATGCAATCGGGCCATTTGAGTCAGACGCCCACACTGAGGGAGCGAACTCGGCGTTAACAGCCGCGCCGTCGGGTTTGGTGCGAATGGAGCCGGAGCTCTTCCTCCCGGTGAAGATGTGACGTTCAATTCTATTCTGTTTATTTTGTATAGCCCAATATCACAAATTGCAAACTCCCCTCAGCGGGCTTTTACAATCTGTACACATACGACATCCATGACCTTTGACCTCACATCGGATCAGGAACAACTCCAAAAAAAACCTGAAAAAAAACCTTCAGGGGGGGAAAAAGGGAAGAAAACATCTCAATCGATGTCATGTGACCAGATGAAAAGCGTTACAGATTTACATGAACACATTGAATGAATATGACAGAAATTATGAATGATTAGTAGTCACTACGGACCACGATCCAGACCTCCATAATCCATGAAACAGAAGGAGGTAGAGAGGAGGAGGCGGGGCATATGCACAGTCGAGAGAAAGGGGGCGGGGCTTATCAGCAGGTCAGGAGGCATCAGACACAGTCAGGACTCCGGGGAGGAAGCAGAGTTAGTAATGTGTGATGGAGAGATGAAAATTCATCCATAAGAAGAATTTTGACGCATTCAACTCCAAACAAACCGGATCCATCAGCCTGCCAGTGGCCAACTAGAGGTACTACACATAAATATGACAACTTTAAGTGAGAGTTGCGCTGTTTCTCTTTTGTTTAAATGCCAAATTGACAAGTAGTTGACCCTTAAGTCCTCAAAGTATTAGAATATTGCATCGCTGCATGAGCATAATGGTGTTTTACTGAAGCTCTAATAACTTACTCTATTCATTGCAACAACGGGGAAAAAATGAAATCAGATATGTGTGTTTACGAAGCAATGTGCTGGTGTTCAAGGCTGTCCATTTACCACTGTGTTTTGTATCCATCAATACAAAATAATCAAATAATAAAAGTGTTTTTAAAAGGCTGTTTGTGAAGCAAAAGCTTCACAACGATGGAAAATAAACCTCTTCTAATTATTCAGACTAAGCGGAGGTCACGAGGGTGGAAGTGGGCGAGTGGAAGGACGATTATGCAATCCTCCGCCTGCAGGTGAGGATCCTTCATGCGTCTAGAGGGGGAAACAGTACTGTGTGAAAGGGCACAAGACTTATAAGCCAAGAGAGAGAGGGGGGAGAGAGGGAGAGAGAGAGGGAGAAAGTCTGAGAGAGAGAGGCGAAAGAGAGAGAGCGGGAGGGTGGGAGAGAGAGGGAGGGAGAGAGGGAGAGAATGAGAGAGTGGGAGAGAGAGGGAGTGAGACGGGGGGAGAGAGAGGGAAAGAGAGAGAGAGAGAATGGGATATGAAAGGAGAGAGAGGGAGAAAGAGGGAGAGAGAGGAAGAGAGGGAGGGTGAGAAGGAGAGAGAGGGGGGTGAGAGAGGGAGTAAGGAGAGATGGAGATAGAGGGAGTTAGGTCGAGAGGGAGAGAAAGAGAAGGAGAGATGGAGAGAGAGAGTGAAATTGATGTGCGGTTGGAGGAGAAGAACGGCGGAGAGAGGAGTGCCCCCCCCCCCCCCACGTCTGGGGAGCAGAGAACGTGTGAATCTGGGATATCAGACGTCCTGACCCCCGGCCGGTGGAGGGCACGGCGATGGATCGGCCACCGCGGACCAAACTGAAGAGAGAGCGAGAACAAGGGGAGAGAGAGAGAGAGATGGGGGTGATGGAGGTGTGGAGAAAAAAGAAGGGGAGTTAGGAGAATATCAATGGCCGGGACAGAGACACGTATGGATTTCTCTTCCGTCTCTTCAGAGCTCCAACTTTTACAGCGCGGTGGATCGAATGGGGAGCGAGAGGAAAGCGCGGCCGCCGATCGTCCCCAGAGAAATCAACACTTATGCATGAAAAGCTTCTTTCTGACTGTTAACTTTGTTTTCCTGCTCGTCGTTCAATAGGACGCGCTCGCTTTGTTCCCTTCCTGTTTACGAGTCCAACACACTGAAAGCAACATAAGGTGGCGACGCGGAAAAAAATTATAATGAATATAACGCAGGAATGATAAAAAGAGAGTCCGTGCCTCAGAGAGAACTAATAATAAAAAAACATGGTATGAATAAATGTGGTTATTACAAAGTGTTGCCTCGCGACTATTTGCATAATTCCAATTATTGCACAATGACACAGTTCCTTCCGGATGTGATGTTTGTGCTGACTGATGCTCAGACTCCATCAGCACAAACAAAAGGGATCTCACACCGACGCTCGGGCCGAATCCGTCGATGTATTCATCATTTTTGGTGGGAAACGCATTCAGGAGGAGTTTTTTAATACTTAAGAGATGATCAATTAGATCAGAGGAGAATAGATCTCCCCACGAGGTCATCGCCGCCGCTGCTCTGGATGATTCCCGTGATTAGGATCCAGAAGGTGACCGCGATGGGAGGTTGTTTACTCAGCAGTCGTTACGAAGGTCGAGATTTGGACTGAGAACCTCGTGTTTTGAGACGACGTGGACCAGAAACCATTGAAGTGCTTAGAAAATAACATTTAGATCATTCCACAGGGGAAACAGACAGATGGGCAAACCTCATGAGCATGGGTTGCAGTCTAAAGCTCCTAAACTTAGATTGCGTGCCGTTGTTTCCAATAATTCCCTTGGAAAACTCGTGTGATACGGATGAGAGGTCCAGAACAGCTACTGAATTCACCTTGAGCCTGGGTAGCATTCAAGGGGCGGAGCCTGGGTCACGTTCAAGGGGTGGAGTCTGGGTCACGTTCAAGGGGTGGAGTCTGGGTAGCATTCAAGGGGCGGAGCCTGGGTAGCGTTCAAGGGGTGGAGCCTGGGTAGCATTCAAGGGGTGGAGCCTGGTTAGCGCTCAAGGGGTGGAGCCTGAGTCACGTTCAAGGGGTGGAGTCTGGGTAGCATTCAAGGGGCGGAGCCTGGGTAGCATTCAAGGGGTGGAGCCTGGGTAGCATTCAAGGGGCGGAGCCTGGTTAGCGCTCAAGGGGTGGAGCCTAGGTAGTATTCAAGGGGCGGAGCCTGGTTAGCGCTCAAGGGGCGGAGCCTGGGTAGCATTCAAGGGGCATAGCCTGGGTAGCGTTCAAGGGGTGGAGCCTGGGTAGCATTCAAGGGGCGGAGCCTGGGTAGCGTTCAAGGGGCGGAGCCTGGGTAGCGTTCAAGGGGTGGAGCCTGGGTAGCATTCAAGGGGCGGAGCCTGGTTAGACAATTTTGACGTCTTCCATTCCCGACAAAAGCCTTGTCTTCTTCTTCTTCTTCTTCTTCTTCTTCTTCTTCTTCTATTTCTTCTTCTTCTTCTTCTTCTTCTTCATGTAAATCAGCTGTTTTCTTCATCCGGACATCTTTACAGTGCTCCGAGCCGAGAGCAAGTCAAACCCACCAATAGAAAGCTCCTCGCTCATACAGCTACTACATACCGCTCGTAAGCCCCGCCCACTACGTGCAAACTCAATTCGTAGCTTTTCTTTTCTTTTGAGAGGGAAGGTTTTTGATTTGCAGCAACACATTTTAGTTTCATTTTTAATTTACTAACACATGATACATGTGCAGAATAAAGACACTTATCTGCCTTCATACAATCACACAGAGGCTTTGACATCGGACATTACCCAGACTTCTGTAGCAGCAGGCGGGGAGGAAGGGGGTGTGTGTGGGGGTCTACGTTAAACTGACAGTAGACCAGTCAGTTTAACGTCCGCTCCAAATGAGTCCAACATTTCTCCATCTCGCGTACGGCTCCCCCGGGTCACGTCTAGATGAGTTCACGGTTTGCCGTGCAGCTTCAGCTTCAACGACGAAACTGCAAAACACCGAATGGAATATAGCGTCACGGTTAAATCTACCGGTTATGGATCGGCCTCGAAAAAAACCCTCCTGACATAAAATGAAAATAATCTGCGTGCTGTACCTGGGTGAAAAGTGTTGAAATGACACATTTACGCCGACAGGACGGCAGTCGGGCCGAACAGAGTAGAATGGAGCGATGGCCCCCTGTTCCCCTGAAGGGGGGATCGCCCGTGAAGAAGATAATGAGGAAATCAATAAGGCTGGTTGTAAAACTCCAGTTCAGTCATGCCTGCTCGGTCGGGGGTAAGCTGCGTCTTACCGTCGGCCCTCGAGCACCAGCTGAACTGCAGCTGTTACATGAGCCGCTCAGCGTGTGTCGCTACGTGTCGATCACGATACGAGGGGATGAGCGCGGCGCCCGGGAGCGGCATCCCCCGCTCGAAGAGATGCCGCCTTCCTGTGACGGAGGTGGAGAGGAGGGTTCCAAAGGAGTCGAGCACGAGGAAGGCAGCTATTGTCTTGTAGATCTGGGGAGTAAAAACAGCCTTTAAAGTGTCGACGTCGGCATTTTTGTGAAAAGAATACACTTATTCCACACCACTTTCTTTATTTGCAGCGACAGCCAGCTGGCTTAGCTTAGCATCGAGTGAAAAACAGCCTTTAAAGTACAGACGTCGATATTTGTCGAGAAAAAATACACTTATTTGACACCACTTTCTTTATATCTTCATGTGAAATGAGTAATGTGAAGCAACAGCCAGCTGGCTTAGCTTAGCAAGGAACGGAAAGGGCTTTGAATGTGCCAGCAAGGTGTGTTCGTTACTCTTATCTATGCTAAGCTACGCTAGCTGGCTGTAGTTTCATTTGACTTTGACATTTTTGGAAAAAATAAACTTATTCGACACCACTTTCTTTAGATCTTTATGTTAAATGTGAAAAATGAAGCTACAGCTTAGCATAGAGAATTGAAATGGGATATTTCTAACCAAGTAGAGCTTTGAGTGTGCTAGAAAGGTGTCTAAGGCTCTTCTTTATGCTAAGCTACGCTAGCTGGCTGTAGTTTCACATCTAGAGGATATCACAAATGTATAAACTTCGACATTTCGGGAAAAATAGACTCATCCGACACCACTTTCTTTTTATCTTTATGTTAAATGTGAAATATGAAGCTACAGCCAGCTAGCTTAGCTTAGCATAGAGACTGAAAATGGGATATTTCTTACTAAGTAGAGCTTTGAATGAGCTAGTAAGTTGTGTGTGTTACTCTTCTTTATGCTAAGCTATGCTAGCTGGCTGTACTTTGATATCTAGAGGACGGACACTTTTCAATCGAACTCTCTGCCAACTTTACACACATTCGTAAACTTGGCAAAATGTCAAACGGTTGCCTTAAATGTACGTTTGAAATGCACCATTTGTCTCGTATTTGACGGCGCTGGAAAGTCTTGTTTATTTTCTAATCTCCCTGTAAACCTTTGTGTGTGTGTGTGTGTTTGTGTGTGTGTGTTGTAAACGTGCGTCATCGAGCTCCGGAGCGACGTGCCCGCGAATCGTACGCGACCATTTGCCGAGGACTCTTATCAGCGTGGGGTCGGCGGGGGAAACGAGAGCTCTCTGACCCCGGATATACTGACATATTATATAATATTGCATCCATTTCAGCAGGTTTGACGTCGGCCATTCTGCCCAAAATAAAAGAGACGATTTTAAGCAACTGTCCGTGTTCCTTACACACACACACACACACACACACACACACACACACACACACACACACACACACACACACACACACACACACACACACACACACACACACACACACACACACAGTGCACAGCCAGAGCAATGATTTACAGATTTAAGCTCTTAATTGTCAGGAAAACACAAAGCAGCGGGCAGATGGAAACGCACGGAAACACGTCAGGAGGCCGCGTACGTCGCCACAAAGAGACTCTGTGAATCACAAGAGCACAACCATGCTAACCTCACACAGCTGAGGGAGCGTCGCACCGCAGCTACGTGAATGATAGCTCGGCGCATTTAATATTTGGTGCCGTTTGATCGTTAAGTCCGTTTGATATTTTCTCTCGTTCGTATCAAAATGCAGTCGAGCCGTCCCGGCTCCTCTTCGGGGAACTTTATTGTATTTTTTGAACGAACATGAAGAAGAATACCTGATTTTCTTTTTTGCTTTCATTCCGGGCGGGTATCGGCTGCAGCTACCGCGTCCCTTGTGATCCGACACATTTGACTCCTTTTTTTTTTTTTTTTTACGTTTTATATCTTCTATCGGAAAAAATATGTTCTGACATGCTCTCTCTCTCCCCCCCCCCCACCCCCAAACCCCTTTTCCTCATAAACAACCCATCAAAGAAAATGCATCGCCCAAACCACGATTCACACTTTTGACCCATTTCACATGAGGCAAGGGGAAACGTGAGAGGACTGCGAGCATACGTATACGCCCGTCATATGTTATTCCCGTTATCTGCTCGCATCAAAGAGGTGTAAGAATACTTTCAGGATGTTAATATTTCACAGTCTCGCTCAGCCGCCTGTAATGGCCATTGTGCTGGAAGAGAGGAGACCTTGAGCCGGTTATATATTCAGGACCGAGCTTCCACTCTAATCCACATCCACTCCAGCTCTGTGTGCCCTGCCCTTAAGAAGACAAACAATGGATATCCTTCACTCTCCTCCGGATCACATCTTCCAACACATTATCCTTCATCCTTTCTTCATCTCTTCCACATACTCATTTATATGTGTGCTTTTCCATGTAGAGCAGAGAGACGAAGAGTACCAAAAAAAAGGGGAACGTATTTATTTATTTTCTGCACACAGAAAAAAAATCCCTGGATCACTTTCTGTTTGTGTAAGAGGGATTTTTTTAGTTAAGCCCAATTTAACATTCAGTGAGTTTAAGCAAAGGTGCTCCACACTTTCTATTCTGCAGCATAAACACTCGATATATGCTAAGCCTCATTCTCCCGGCGTGCATAATGCCGCCCGGATCTCAGCGCGCTCCCGTTGGACCCCTCCTCCTTACTCCGTCTGCCAATAGCTGCCAAGGAAAAAATCAATATGTCGATGCGCCATCGCAAATGTTGGGTCTTTGACTTTGCGAAGGTAATGTCTGCTTGTCTATGCAATTTTTTTTGCAGGAGGCAGAAGAAAAAAAAGAGTTTTCTCTCTCGCTCGCGGAAAGATTTTTTTTCCCCCGTGCTCGATGTTGTTTTTCGTGGCCTCGAACATGACAGTGGCTCGTTCGCTCGGCTCTCCCTCTGTTCACCCTTCACAGCGCTCATCAGCCTCGGCCGTGCACGAAAACAACTTGAGTCTTTCTTGGCGGTTTTCTGCACCCTGACAACCTTGCGAGGGAGGCGCCGTCAATCCGATAGTTCTCGCTCGGAAAAAAAGAAAAATCGTGAGAGGGGGGAGCTGATTTCAAATGGGGAACCGCAACCCCTTGAAAAACCCACCGCGTGGTATCCAGGCTTCATCCCAATGCGCCCTCGCAGTATTTAAGGAGTGGGAGGGGTGAACGGCATGAGGAGGAGAAGCCGGGCTCAGCGCTAAGAGCCCAGAGACCCCCTTCTCTCTCCCAGAGATCGGTTCTACTCGGAAAAACTCTATCGGCCCTAAATCCTGTCTCAAAGGGACACACACACACACACACGCCCACGTACACGGAATCACGCGTTCACACAGAATGAGTGCATGTTGCACATAATCACAGCAGCTCCAGGGAGCCGTCCCCCGCGCTATCGGACTGGAGATAAAGGAGATATAATGACACGTTTCGCACCGAAGGCCATTTTCTTATTACACACGAGTTCCAACACACCGCGGCCGAGTCGCCTGTGTGTGTGTCTGTCTGTGTGTGTATGTGTGTGTGTGGCCTCAACGCTTTTCCAAAAAAGCACATGTTGAAAGCGGTGTTTTTGCAAAAATATATATGAGTGTGTGAAGGCCGAGTGGAGCTGGAACATTCTGAAGCCTCTTGAGGCCGCTCTACCTTTACATCTAAATATACATGAGGTTTTTGTGTGTGTTCGTTTTTTCGCATTTAAAATACACACACACTCGCACACACGCTGCCTCTCCAGTTTCCACACGCCGTGCCCGTAAACAGCTCACAAAAACAAGCACACTCGCTGGGGTTTTAACATTTTATTTAGATATCAATTTCCATCATCAAGGAGCAAGGAGCGAGTTTGATCTGGGTTTTTTTTTAGGGAGTCGATTCATGAACAAGGTTACAAACCCGCGTCAGACAGCCGCAGTGTGTGAAAACCCATCAAGGTTGCTTTCTCTCCCGGGATCGTGTGTCGCAGTCCTCAAACAGCTTCTCGGAGGATGATCAGGGGGGGGGGGGGGGGTTTGTATGCAAAAAGGAATATCTCGTGATTAATAATGTTTTTTTTCCATCCATCCATCCATTTTCAATACCGCTTCATCCTCATTAGGGTCGCGGGGCACTGGAGCCGATCCCAGCTGACATAGGGCGAAGGCAGGGGACACCCTGGACAGGCCGCCAGTCCATCTCAGGGCACACATAGAGACAGACAACCATTCACTCACATTCACACCTATGGGCAATTTAGAGATCAATTAACCTGACTGCATGTCTTTGGACTGTGGGAGGAAGCCGGAGAACCCGGAGGAAACCCACGCTGCCACGGGGAGAACATGCAAACTCCACACAGAAGGACCGCCCCGACCGGGAATTGAACCCACGGCCCTCTTGCTGTGAGGTGACAGTGCTAGCCACTACACCACCGTGAAGTTTTTTTTCCAAAGCGAGGTAAATTAATTCTTTGGAAATGTCTCAATGGAATAAACACAAACAAGATTCTCCAATTTTAGGTCGAAATTACCTCAAAGAGGAAAAATTCCGACGACTGACACCCGGCACGACCGCCGCCGACAAAAGAAATGTCATTCACGTGAAATGGGAACAAAAAAATAATAAATTAAAAGCTTACATTTAGAGGGGGGGGGGTGTGTTCGTAACAAGTACACCTGCTGATTCTTTCAGTGGGGTTTCTGGCTCTGTGACAGTAGATCACTGCAGGGAAAAACGTGTTTGACATTTTCTGTAAAAGCGAGAAGCTAAATGAGTTTTTCATCTCGTCTGGAAAGGTTTACTTTAGTTCTTCTATCGCCGCTCGTTTGATGAAAATGGCTGAAAATAAAACCTGTGATTCCTGTAGGAGATGTTCTGGGGTCTTGCTGAATACTTTCATTTCATTGACTTCTACATTTGGTTTTAAGAACCTTTGTTTTCAGGGTTTTGAATCTAAATTCTGTAGAAATCCCAACATCAACTCGAAGGATATGACGAATTTAAATAAATGAATGATGACGTATTTCTGGAGGCCAATCCCAGAGGTCAGTGTTCCACCGGTTCCCTCGACCGAGAGCCAATGGGCTGCTTCCGCTGGAATTAGTTTAATCAAGTCCAAACAATACACGTGTGAATCTTACACGTTTTGTTCAGCAGGACAATCGTCATGAATAAAAACCACTTTGAAGGTTTTTAACATCAGGTTTTTAGAACACACTGCAGCACCTTTACATGGTCGATTCCCAACTGGTTTCCATTCAACCACTTGTTGGCGACCAACTTCTTTTCAAACACAGGTAAAAGCTTCCAAACTTAGCAGACGCCTATCGACTGACATATTTTACAGTGTAGGACAAATCGTTTACGTCTCTTCAGCTTGTGGTAACCACAGAGCATCGAACCAAAAACCCATATAAAACCCATCCTGGGATTCTGACTCATTTTAGGGTTCAAGGACTTCTGTTGTGTGTGTTGTGATGTTGAAGTAGACGTTCCTCTTCATTCATTCCTTCATAACACCCACAATAATGACATCACAAGGGCGTCTCTCTCGCTGTGAAGCTATTGATTTGTGAATATCAACACGCCTTGCATTGTGGTGGGTATGAAACATGGAAGGAACCTTGGGAACTTTGCACAACTTCTGTTTGCGCAGCTAAAGCCACTCAGGGTTTTTCTAATTTTATATCACATTTTATGATTTATTCTGGTAGAGCCGGATATCTATTAGCCTTTTTCTCACATGCATTCAGGAGCACTCGGGGAGATATGTTCCCGGGCATGAGGAGTATCTTTCTCTTAATTTCAGGGTTTAATTAAGTCATTATTAATTCACATTACACAGTAACGCCTTTGCGGCTTTAACTTCCTGATGCGCAGCCCAGTAGACCAGAAGCCCTCCTCCTCCTCCTCCAACTCTATTAGACTCCCCGAGTCTGAAAATAAAAGTCAAATTCCACAATTTCCTCCTGGCTCATATTTCCTTTTTTAAAAAAAGTAATTTGACACTGTTTAATCAGAGATGTGTAAAATTGGTCTT
Source organism: Pseudoliparis swirei (assembly GCF_029220125.1). NCBI lineage: Eukaryota > Metazoa > Chordata > Actinopteri > Perciformes > Liparidae > Pseudoliparis > Pseudoliparis swirei. Next base: position 3,529,546 of record NC_079406.1, on the reverse strand, counting down.
TTCACCACGAGATTCAACTCGTTGCTCTCAGGTAAGGACAAACTAATTAATCTATAATCCTTGACAGGCTGCCACTTATTGAGATAAAGTCTCCCAACCAATCCCAATTCTCTCTGCCAATATCCACTGTGCAGAGTGAAGCGTCAACACTGCGATGGACGCAGAACAATGAGAAAGCAGTTAGCCTCCTTTGCTTCTTTCACTTGGTAATAAATCATATTCGGGCTTAACACACCTGTTCTAATGCTGCTTTTATACTCTTTTATTAGAAGGGAATTCTTTTTTTGTATCAGTGGCTCAGGGGTTAGCGACGTATCCCTTATACAGCAGGAATACCCCGGTTTGAACTTCAGTCTTATTGTAGGCTACATGCCAAAAAAAGGTCAGCAAGTTTCGACTTATGTAATATGTCTGGACATCGAGATCGGTGTTAGCGCCGTGAAAGATGAAAGGCTCGTCCGGGTGTTTCCCAGGTTCACTCTCGTCCACGCAAGAGCGGCGCGTCTCCAGGGAAGCCGGTGGCGGCCAGTCCGTCCATCACTTCATCACTTTGCTCCGGACGGAAATATGTCAACAACTATCAGCTGGAGTAGTAAACACTGTCAGACTAAAGATGTAGAACATGGAGAACATCAAACCTGGTAAACATCTGCATTGATAGATAGATATATATGGATGGATGGATCGATAGATAAATAGATGGATAGATAGATAGATAGATGAATAGATGGATAGATAGAAAGATGAATAGATGGATAGATAGATAGATAGATGAAGAGATGGATAGATATATGGATAGATAGATAGATATGGATGGATGGATGGATGGATAGATAGATAAATAGATGGATAGATAGAGAGATAGATAGATAGATGGATAGATGGATAGATAGATGAATAGATGGATAGATGAAAGATAGATAGATAGATAGATGAATAGATGGATATATGGATAGATAGATGAATAGATAGATAGATGAATAGATGGATAGATAGATAGATGAATAGATGGATAGATAGATAGGTAGATAGATAGATGAATAGATGGATAGATAGATAGATAGATGAATAGATGGATAGATAGATAGATAGATAGATGAATAGATGAAAAGATGGATAGATGGAAAGATAGATGAATAGATAGATGGATAGATATATGAATAGATAGATAGATGGATATAGATGAATAGATAGATGAATAGATGGATAGATAGATAGATAGATGAATAGATGGATAGATGGATAGATAGATAGATAGCTAGACAGATGAATAGATGGATAGATGAATAGATGGATAGATATATGGATAGATGAATAGATGGATAGATAGATCAATAGATGGATAGATATATGGATAGATAGATAGATATGGATGGATGGATGGATGGATAGATAGATAAATAGATGGATAGATAGAGAGATAGATAGATAGATGAATAGATGGATAGATAGATGAATAGATGGATAGATGGAAAGATAGATAGATAGATAGATAGATAGATGAATAGATGGATAGATAGATGAATAGATAGATAGATGAATAGATGGATAGATAGATAGATAGATAGATGAATAGATGGATAGATAGATAGATAGATAGATGAATAGATGGATAGATAGATAGATAGATGAATAGATGGATAGATGGATAGATAGATAGATAGATGAATAGATGAAAAGATGGATAGATGGAAAGATAGATGAATAGATAGATGGATAGATATATGAATAGATAGATAGATGAATATAGATGAATAGATGGATAGATAGATAGATAGATGAATAGATGGATAGATGGATAGATAGATAGATAGCTAGACAGATGAATAGATGGATAGATGGATAGATAGATGAATATATGGATAGATAGATAGATGAATAGATGGATAGATATATGGATAGATGAATAGATGGATAGATAGATGAATAGATGGATAGATAGATTAATAGATGAATAGATGGAGAGATGGATAGATAGATGAATATATGGATAGATAGATAGATGAATAGATGGATAGATATATGGGTAGATAGATAAATAGATTGATGGATAGATGGCTGAATCGATGGATAGATGGTGAGTTTGCATTGTAAAGTTGGATTGTTATTATGCTGATATTATCTAAACTATCAATCGCTTCATCAATAGTCAATTGAATGAAAGTGAACAGACATTAACTTGATCCTTTATATCACCATTAAATTTGTTTATGAAGCAAACATGACAAACTTTCTCTGTTCTCAGCTACTAAATGTGAGGAGTTGTTGCTTTAAACTGCTTTATATCTTAATACATCTATCTTAATGAATCTTTGGTTTAAAAAAAAACTGTTTAAGACCTTTGGATCGACATTTAAATATCCTGAAATTTGAGACAAAATAATGAATCCGTGAATGGAACGTTCCAGGTTTGTGTATTTCTACCTGCCACCTGATTTAGATCCCAAGCCTCTGGATGAAGGAGACTCATTGGACTCATTTGGGCTCAGCGATGAGTTACTGAGCCGACCACGACTAATTACGAGCTCCAACGCCCGGCCGTCCTGATAACGCTCGATACTTAATTCTATCCAATTTGCATCCATCCGTTTAACGTCGGTTGATGTATTTAGAATCCAAACCAGGAAACGTTGATGGCTCCAACGTCTTTTTTTAACGCCATGTTCGGCGACTCGTGCAAAAAACACGTGACATTACGAAAGCTGTCGCTCTCACGTCCATCCGATAGAATCATAAAAGGAAAAGAATGGAGGGCCCTTCATAGCAAGAGCCCGTTCACAACGGGCCCTGCAGGGAAGATGACACACCGGGAGAGAAGAGACACAAGTGTTTTGATTAGTAATACTAATTATCTTCAGACCGTTAGCGGAGAAGAGAGAGCGTTAAGTTAAATGGCGTGCTCCAGATTCCTCTTTCTCCGACGAATCGGATCTTCACGTCTTGCTCGTCCTCCGACTCCCCCTCTTATTTCTCTCTCTCTTTAAGGAGAGACAAATTAGTCGAGATCCCGTTCTCTTCAGTGACATCACAGTATTAAATTGCTCTCCGACTAAATCCCAGTATGACAACAGGGTTCACACACCCCAGGTCTCCGCAGACCAATCAATGAGCTTCCGGCTCCGCTGTCACACTCAGATGATAATTGCAGGATATATTGTCACAGTGGATGCATCCCGAATAGAAAAAACACACAAACACGGGGCATAATATGCAGATTGGCCCGTTTTTTTTCACAGAGCTGTAAAGTAAATCAACATTTTAGTGTGTGTGTGTGTGTGTGTGTGTGCACCGACGCTGGGAAAATATTTATCCTGGAGGACAAAAAACGATTCGTGTGACAAAGCAGCCATACTGGGAGAGTAAATAAGGCAGATTAAGCGTTCTGTTGCGGTGGCGTTGGCGGTGGCGTTGGCGTTGGCGGTGGCGTGTGTTCCCAGACATGTTCCCGTCCGCACAGATGGAGGCAGTGAGACATGCAGAGCGCACATTGTTTATCCTCCCAGACTGGGCGAAGCCGCGTTATTAATTAATCAAATGAAAATAAACTCAGCGTGTGAGGGGGGGGGGGGCCTGATTACTGATATCACGCCGATGTGAATTTCCCGGGGGCCTCAGCCGGAGGGCGGTCGGCCTCTTTCAACTCAAACGACTACATTTCATCCGGTCGTGAGGTGACTTTTTGTTGCTGTTGTAATAATTCCGCGGCGCCGCCCTCCAGCCTCGGCCCCCATCACTCTTCCCACACAGGTGTTTGCCAACCGTTCGCTTTTCCGCTCACTCGGTCGTATACTCTGTCAACAAAATGGCGTGCTTCTCTCTTTCTTTCTTTTTTTCTATTTTTTTGTTCGGTCTCTCTGTCGGACGAGACTGAGTCGGATATTGATGTCAAAACCGTTGGCGAGGTCCATAGCGGTTGAATGAAAGGTCAGAAAACAGACTCTTTATTCCCTTTCCAGTCCCCCCCCCCCCCCACCCCCCTCCCACATGTAATACCGCATTATCAATCGTGATGAAAAGACGAGCGGGCAATCTTTCATCTAACCCGACTGAGAAATGTCATCTCTTTCACTTTGGACCTCGCACAGGTGGATAAAAAGGCGAAGAAGCCGCTTGTGTTCGTCAACCCTGCACTGGTCGTCTGCCTTTACAGCAACCTGTTCCTAGAGGTAATATATATACTGTATATATATATATATATATATATATATACAGGACTGTCTCAGAAAATTAGAATATTGTGATGAAGTTCTTTATTTTCTGTAATGCAATTAAAAAAACAAAAACGTCATGCATTCTGGATTCATTACAAATCAACTGAAATATTGCAAGCCTTTTATTCTGATTTATTGCTGATTATGGTTTACAGCTTAAGAAAACTCAAATATCCTATCTCTAAATATTAGAATATCATGAAAAAGTATACTAGTAGGGTATTAAACAAATCACTTGAATTGTCTAATTAACTCGAAACACCTGCAAGGGTTTCCTGAGCCTTGACAAACACTCAGCTGTTATAAATCTTTTTTTTTACTTGGTCTGAGGAAATATTAAAATTTTATGAGATAGGATTTTAGAGTTTTCTTAAGCTGTAAGCCATAATCAGCAATATTAAAAGAATAAAAGGCTTGCAATATTTCAGTTGATTTGTAATGAATCCAGAATGCATGACATTTTTGTTTTTTTAATTGCATTACAGAAAATAAAGAACTTTATCACAATATTCTAATTTTCTGAGACAGTCCTGTATATCATCAACATGTGGAAATCCATCAACAGGTGATGAACCCTGTATATATATATATATATATATATATATATATATAATTGAACCCTGTATATATATATATATATATATATATATATATTTATATTTAAAACTCAGCAATAAATGAATATATGAATATAGCAAATTTCCATGACTTTTTCCAAAACTTTGGGATTTTTTGTTTTTCAATGACTTTTCCAGGCCTGGAAATAACCATTTTAAAAATCCATCACTTTTCCAGGTTTTCCATGACGGTACAAACCATGTACATATAAATTACTTCCAATCCACTGATGTTTACCTGGTGGTGCCGGACTTTGATTTGCTTCTTTTTTTTTAGACTGTGGTGCAAACATCTCGCTGTTTCCAGGTAAACATTGTGTTGTTTCCCATCAGAAACAACGGGTGCTATATCTTTTACATCTTATAAGCTCTAATGGCATTTATCTCCCTGCGGGGATCAGACTGAGACACTGACATAGCGATCAGTGGAGGAAACTCTGGGGAAAACTCTTCATCATAATAATAATAATAATAGAATATGCAGAGAAACCACGCGGTTGTTTCCTCTTCCTTACTTTTCTTCTTCTTCTTCTTAATCCATCTTTCTTACTTGTGTATCCCTCTGCTTATTCACGCCGCATAATCAACGTGGAAAAGATCCGGGGACATTGCAATTTACAATTGTTATTTCCATAAAAACAATCTGTGTGTGTATCCACGCAGCAGAAGGACCCGTCTAATTGAATCTCTTTCCTGTGCAGAGGATGGATTCACCTTCTGTCACGCTGGATGTTGTCTGATTTCCATGCTGTGGAAATATGTGTGTTTTTCTTTCTGGCTTATCTCTGCTGCCTCTAACTCATCTGCTCTCTCTCTCCCCCCCCCCCCCCCCCCTCTCTCTCTGACTCTATCTCACTAGCATTACCACCACCCGCAGAGAAATGATGGTAATTGGCCATTTTGGGCCTGGACAGCTGCTAACATGAAAGCGGAAAGTGGCTTCAGCGTGGAGTGCTGGGCTCTCACCTCCTCAACAGTCCGTGTCCCTGTCCCCCCCTAATAACCGGAATACCTCTTTTTCCTTTTCCGGATACTTCCTCTCCCGCACTCTCAATAAGTACGCGTGAATAAATGAATGCGCGGCCTGCAGGTAAGTGGGATGAACACGGATACACAACGTCTGATGTCCTCCTCGTCCTGACGGGCTGGGAGTGAGAGGCGCTCCCTCCTCGGGAAGAGCCTCTCCTCCGGATGGAGAGGAGGAGGAGCTTCAAGGAAAGAGACAAAGAGACAAAGAGACAAAGAGACATGAGGACACTTTCACTACACAGAGCCTTCATGTTTAATCAGAGACCTTCTTCTTCTTCTTCTTCTTCTTCTTCATCTCCTCCTCCTTCTTCTTCTCCTTCTTCTCCTCCTTCTTTTTCTTCTTCTCCTCCTCCTCATTCTCCTTCTTCTCCACCTACTCCTTCTTTTTCTACTTCTCCTTCTCCTCGTCCTTCTTCTTCTTCTCCCCCTCCTCCTTTGGCTTCTCCTCCTCCTCATTCTTCTCCTCTTTTTTCTTCTTCTTCTCCTCGTCCTTTTTCTTCCCCTCCTCCTTCTTGTTCTTCTTCTTCTCTTCCTTCTTCTTCTTCTCATCCTCCTCCTTCGGCTTCTCCTCCTCCTCCTCCTCATTCTTCTCCTCCTTTTTCTTCTCATCCTTCTTCTTCTTCTCCTCCTTCTTTTTCTACTCCTTTTTCTTCTCTTCCTTCTTCTTCTTCTCCTCCTCCTTTACCTTCTTCTTCTCCTTCTCCTCCTCCTCATTCTCCTCCTTCTCCTCCTCCTCTCCTCCTCCTCCTTCTTCTCCTTTAGCTGAGCCTCTTTCCCAACGTGTGAAAGCAAATGAAATCATCTCTCGGGGTTTACGGTGAACAAATCATGAAATAGAATACCGAGTGATTCGGCTCTATTCTGCAGAACCTCCCGCGGCCGCCGGTTCCTCGTAGCCGAGATCCAATCGATGCCAGTAGCTTTAATCACATCTAACTTTAATGCTAGCCACATCTCCAAGGTCTAATTCTTTACTTTCACACCAAATTACTTTTTAGCCCGAGCCGCCCCCCCCCCCCCCAAAAGTGTATCTGCGGTCCCAGCTGCAGCGGTGTGACCGCGGCCCATTGATTGACACGCGGCTAAAGGCTGAATTCCAATGGAGTTACTGCACATGTAACTACACCTTCATTACAGAGAGAGGAGCACGAGGCCTCGGGGCGCCGGTGTCATTAACGCCGCCTCCATTCAGACCGCTGCAGAGCCCAATCACGGCTCTTTATCCGGTTTTAGGGGTCGCAGTTTCTTATTGAGCCGATCTAATGGCAACCGCTAATTCAATGAGGGAGCGCCTACACTTCCAGAAGTCTGCTAGTTAATTTAAAATCCTCATTGCAAATCCGGTCAATTTCATTTCAGCACTGTTAGATCAACTCCTCCAGTTTCACTCTGTCAGGCAGAGCCCCACTGAAACCTGGATTTTGTATATTACTCCTGAAAGAGACAATATTCTCAAAATGTACGCCAGATCTGATTTTGTTTTATATTAAAGGATTGTCTCATAATCCACAGCTCCCACTGGCAAAAAGAAAAGAAAAAAGAAACTGTGCAGGGGCTTGTCCTGTGAAAGAGCCACAGTGCCATCGTGTGGCAGAAGCGTGTCACTGCAGGTTGATGCAGGAGCTCTCCTCAACTTGAAGCGTGAACTAATATCAGAGAGGTGCATGTTACAGCCTACTCCTGTGAACTGTGTGCATTTTGTATTTATAGACACGTGTCCCATATGAAATGTAAAAAATAAATAAATAAAAAATAAACATGTGCACCCTGCCGGTAAGTAAAATAAGTAAAACAGTTTCAGCCGGATCCTCTAGATGTCTCTCTCCACTCAAGTGTATCTCAGCTTTTGTATATTTAACAACATTTTGCCTGCAGTTACATCACCCTGACAGAGAGGATGTAAGTGTGCGTGCGTGCGTGTGTGCGTGTGTATGTGTGTGTGTGTGTGTGTGTGTGTGTGCGTGAGATGGGTTGTTGAGATAGAAGGGAGGGGTTCTGTTTTATTCATGTCATGAAATGAACTACGTACATAACACACACTAGTCCAGGAAGAAAAATGGAAACCCCCCCCCCCCCGAAAAAAAGGAGGAAGAGAGAGACAAAAGGAACGGAGAACAAAATAAATACATTTCGACAGGCACTAAACTTCTGTACATGATTTAACCCATATCCAACATATAGAACTACAGAGGATGTTTATTGTCACGTCGTGTTGGGATACGAGTGACTTGAGAAGATGTCGCTGCTTCTCTCTCGCCGATAAGACAGGATGTGCAGGAACAGGAAGTGGAAGCTCGCCGTGCATTATTCTCCTCCTCGGACTAGGACGTAGTAAAGGAGGGAGGGTGTGCGGAGGTGGGGAGGGATGGAGGGATGGGGAGGGGGGGGGGGGTAGAGGCCTCACAATGTACCCCGTTATTACCTCCATTCAAACACCGGGCCGCGGTTTCCACGACCGAACCGGGCGGCCGAGGACGCTGAGCAGAGACGAGGACGGGAGGTCAGAGGTCAGAGGGCAACGTTCATCAAGGAGATAAAGAAAAATACTATTTTTTTCAATTAAAAAAATTAGTCAGCGTAAAGAGGAATGCCAGTTTACTATCAATCACACCGTTAACCGTTTACTCTCTCGCCTCGGAAGACACACGTGACGATGTGCGATGTTTTTCTCCGTGGGCTCTTCTCTTGATCGCAAGGCAGCAGAGGAATGGGTGTTTCCCCTGGGTTCTCCCCCCCCCCCCCCCCAAACAGAAAGAAACATTGCTTTCCCAGAAGAAGTGGAAGATGAGCAGGAAATGGTGTTTGGTATGCCGGGTGGCTGCTTCGCTCTCGCCGCACGCTGCTGACCCGCAAGCAGCCAGGAGACGAAGCTCGGCCCAAAAAAGGAAGACGTATAAACAAGAAGGAGATAAACATCGGCCCGATCTCACGGCTGACGGCAGCGTTTGATCAAAAGACGGATGAAATTATTTTTAAAAAGGTTCGAGAAAGAAGAGAAAAAGAGGCAGATAGTAGCACACGGACGCTCAGGATTCGGTCCTTTCCGGAATGTTGATTCTGATTTGAATTCCTTAAAGATCTGCGGTTTTCCTCCCAGGTTCTTAAACAGGAAGTAGAACCGGGGTCGTCTTCCGCTCGCCTTGTTTAATGGAACCCGCCTTCCTGTTTTCAGATCTATCCTGATAATGGCCTGAAAGTCCCCCAACTGAAAGACTCACACACACACTCACACAAACACAGAGAGACACACACACACTCCCCCTGTCCTGTCCCTCTCGATCTTCCCCTCTCTTTACCCTCTCAGATGGCGTTCCGAGGAACGAGTCGTTTTCGCGGCTCCTTACCATCGCCGACCACAGGGCGCCCTTCACACACGTTAACATTCCGGCCTTCCATGTGTGTGCCATGTGAGATGCTTCCGTGTGTGTGTGTGTGTATGTGTGTGTGTGAGTGCCCCACAACACTGATTGATTATCCCAAACTGATTGCAATAAAGATCAAAGTAGCTGTGAAGGGAAAGGGGGGGCTCAAATGTGTGTGTGTGTGTGTGTGTGTGTGTGTGTGTGTGTGTGTGTGTGTGTGTGTGTGTGTGTGTGTGTGTGTGTGTGTGTGTGTGTGTGTGTTTCAGGGACCGTGCCATGTGCAGCCAGGCCAGGGAAGCATGCAGGTCAGAGCAGAGGGAATGTCAGGAATGTCAGTGTAACTCAAACTCTTCAACCACTAAACCTGGGCGTACCAGAGGTGGGCAGAGCTTCACTTCACCCCGCCAAAATAAAAGGTGTCAAACTAATATGTATCTGTCCTCATCTCGGATCGTCCCCAAAACACCTGCACTGGGACCCCCCCCCCCCCCCCCCCCCTTACACATGTTAACCAATAGGTTTCCAGGATTTTAAACCAAATTTCCATGACCAAACATTTTTTTAAATCTCGGTGTAAACGTGAATAAAGTGAGAAAACGTCGTATTTAAACTAACAATGACATTCCAAAGCATCGAGTATAAAACCTTAAATGACTCAAATGAATGAGAGACAATAGTTTGATTAAAAGAATAAAACATTTATGTATTTTCAGTTAAGGTGCGTTCACTTGCAGCGCGGAATATTTGCGAGTATGAAAGAGCGTACGCACAGAACAATAATGGTTCTTTAAAAGGCTTTGTTGGTATACAAAGAACCATCACCAACTGAAGAACCATTCTTTCATTTGAGGCACCATTATATGTTCTTTGAAGAACTATTTAAGGAAATGGTTCTTTAAAGAACCCTGGTTTAAAGGTTCTTTGTGGAACCAGAAATGGTGCCTGAAAGAACCATTTTTGAAGGTTCTTTGAGGCACCTTTATAGGTTCTTTGAAGAACTATGGCATCACTCTGAAGAACTATTTTCGGTTCCAGGTGTCACCTCCATTTTTCTGTGTGTATGCCGGCTTATATTTAGAAGCGTCATTCTTTTAAAAGCATATGAATTATTTAAAACTCAGCGTAAATGAACACATGAATAAAACACATTTCCACGACTTTTCCAGGCCTGGAAATAAACCATTAATACCATTCCATGAATTTTCTAGGTTTTCCATGACCGTACGAACCCTGCATGGTTACACCTCCTGAATCCAGTTCCCAGGCTTTTTAATAAGCCTTTTTCATTTGATATCACAACACATCTGCCACTCTCTCTCTCTCTCTCTCTCTCTCAGCCTGTTTTCACTCCACAGCTTTAGACAAAGACTGGTGAAATAATTACAGCCTGGGCCTAAACTCAGCAAGTGTTTATCTCCAGTAATCTCCACCGAAAGCCACCGGTGGGCACCGCGTCACAGGAAGAGGAGGAAGAGGCCGATTGTTCTGCCCGGTGACATCATTTCAAAGAGCTCCGTTCTTTAGTGCTCAACACTCGCGATAAATAGGCGACAAAGTAAACTCGGCGTATGTGCACAGCCCGCCGAGGGTCAACTGAACTTATCATTTCAGACAAGGGCCTGGCTGGTAGGGAGTCCATAAATCTCTGATCCGTCTCCCTCCACTCATCGCTCTCTCTTATGCCCCCCCCCCCCCCCTCTCATGCTTTGTCACTCAAATAAAATAATTCAGTTTTTAGTGGATTTATTTCCCAAAGAAGGGGATGGGAGTTAGTCGGGATCAGCCTCAGAGTCTGAGCTGAGACACTTGGCCGGTCTGAGCCGTGCAGGATGTCTTTTGCGGGCGGTATAGGGGACAACAGGAAAGACGGCTCGGGGGTCCTGAGGAAGTGAGTGAGTAAGGGGGCAGGGAGGGAGGGAGGGAGGGAGGGAGGGAAGAAGTGAAGGAGGAAGACGGACAGCGAGGCTGAACACAAAACGATGACAGAAAAGGACAGTGTGAAGGAGAAATGGCAAAACACAAAGACAAATATATATATACATATAATATATATATAATATATATATATATTATATATATATGAACGATTCTACGAAGAACCGTCACCTACTGAAGAACCATTTTTTTGTTTGAGGCACCATGATAGGTTCTTTGAAGAACTCTTTAAGGACATGGTTCTTCAAAGAACCCTGGTTTAAAAGGTTCTTTATGGAACCAAATGGTGCCTTAAAGAACCATGTTTACGGTTCTTTTAGGCACCTTTAAAAGTTCTTTGAAGTACTCTTTAAGGAAATGGTTCTTTAGAGAACCCCGGTTTGAAAGGTTCTTTGTGGAACCAGAAATGATGCCTTAAAGAATGATTTTGTAAGGTTCTTTGTGGCACCTTTATAGGTTCTTTGAAGAACTATTTAAGGAAATGGTTCTTTGAAGAACCCCGGTTTGAAAGGTTCTTTGTGGAACCAGAAATGGTTCTTCTCTGGCGTCCCTCTAAAGAACCATTTTCGGTTCCAGACGGCACCTGCATTGTTCCGCGTGCATTAGGTCTACATAAGGAAGCCGTGTGCTGCGGCCGCCGCTCCAGAGGTCATTTGAAGACGAGGCTGCTGTGATTCACAGCGACAGCAGCGGGTGAGTTACGGGGGGAAGCGTACGGCATGTAAATCACCACGTTGCCACCGCGGCTCTTCATACTACGACTTCTGCTACCGCTGCTGCACCCTGGAGTACCCAGGGAGAGGAGAAGGGGAAGCGTGGACACAGAGAGATATTTACATGCAGTCAGACAGACTTCCTGGCATTGTCAGCCTGGAGAGCGTTGATGTCAGATCCACTCCTTCCTGTGCAGAAGGGGAGAGAACGCCATCGCCAATGACAATGGGCCCAAAACAGGACCGAGAGGAAACGTTTAAATTTAGGCCCCCTTCATCCACCATCTCCTCTTTCACGGCTATGGAGCTGTTTAGTTTTTTGTAAATTTCCCCTCCACCACGACCCCCCCCCCCCATCACACCACCACCCTGAGCTCCCTCTCCCCATTGTGCCCTTTTTCAATAGAAGGATTTTTCACATTCAACGCAAATCCCCAAAGGAGGATCAGCTCGTGAGACCAGAGTTCAGTCAATCACTTGTTTTTCACCGATGGTCCTTTAAAGATGATAAGTGCTTCCTTATTAATTCATCAAACCGGAAGATAAAGAAGAAGAAAAACACTCTTAAGTATACATACTAAATAGGCTATAAAAGCTCTGGCAGATAGTTTCAGATTTATGAACTTGAGGATATAAATATAGGACTAAAAGCTGCAGTAAACATCCCAATATATAATAATGTCAGTTATATGGCTAGTATAATAATATTAAAACAAATTAGCTCTAAACTTGCTCATGAATAGACACACTTTTAAGTGTCAGTGTGTAGCTTCGTGTGTGAGTGTGCGTGCGTGTGTGTGTGCGTAGGTGTGTGTGTGCGTGTGTGTGCTTTATCACAGTGTCGGCGTCTGCGGGAGTTTACGGGGCAAGAGTTCACCGGTCCGTCGCTCACTCGGGGAGTTTCTCTCAGTTTGGTGATAGCTGGCGGAGTTTTTTCTTTCGAGGCGAACACCAAACCCATGACAGCCCAGGAGGAGCCGCGCGGTCCGCAGCGCCACTCCAAGCCGGACGTGAGCTATTAATCCCGGGACCTGGAGCCGGCGTGGTGCGTTTACGGACAGCGACGACGGGGCAATGCCCATTTAAACTGGCGGAGGGAGAAAGTGCTCGGGGGTAAGTTACCAGCTTTCACGTCTGAATGTGGAAGTGGTGACCGGGAACACGGGTGGGTGTTTTCATTTATTTATTTATTTTTTCTTCACAAATAGACTTTTTGGAGTTATTTGATAAGTGTAACGTTCGCTCGCGCGCGCGCGGACGTTCCCGGCTAACAGTTCACTGACGTTAACGGGGGATAAAGCGCGAAACTATTTGACGTTTTGTATTTCAGGAAACACTCGAATTCATTCGGCAACCTGTTGCTGGTTGTAATGCCAATTTAACCGACGCCATGTGTAAAAAACTAAAGAAGGACAAAAAGGACGAGTTTTAAGCACCAGAAAAACCGAACATGACGTGAACCTGTCACGTTAAGGTCTGATATCAAACCGTCAGTTTGAGAAGAAAACTAGAGACGTTTAGTCGGTTAACTGTTCGTTACCGTAAATTTGAAGCCGAGTCGTTGAATCGGTTAACTGTTGGTCACCGTAAGTTTTAAGCCAAAAGGTGCTGTGGTTTATGCCATTTAGCGGATGTACACCATCGTATTAAAAAGTTATCCGAATAACCGGATAGTGACGGTGACGTCACATGTCTGATTCAAACGCCTAAAAGTACTTTAGATAGCATGTGTGTCTTTTTCAATTTTGTACATTTGTTTAATGGATAAGACACGTTGCTTTCTTTCTTTTTCAGTAGTTAACACTCATAGAAAGCTTATCGCTCTTTATTCATTAATTAAATTGTGACTTTCATGGGCACACGGAACACATCTTTGTGGATGATCTCATGTTAGCAACAAAAGACGTGCGCCGGAGGCCCCAATTACACGAGCCGCGTCCATACATTAAAAGGGATTATGAAAAACGGGGGTAATTATGTGGTAACGTTAGTTGGAGTGTGGCACTTGCCGAGCATCTTCCTCCTCAGAGAAGGAGCTTATCTGAGCTGTGGTGACGTCACAGCTGGAGGGGTGTGTGGGGTAGGGGTGTGTGTGTGGGGGGGGGGGGGGGCTAAAATAACCAAGCATCTCTGTAGTGACGGTTTCCATGACAACACAGCCTCCTGGTTAAATGTAGGCAGGGGTGTGGGACCGTAAGAAGGTAGATGTGTCTTTATTACGCAAACAACGAGCACATTTCTCGTTTGTAAGTACATTAATTGTTAGTTTTACATAAATTTGTTTCCGCAAATCAAAAATATTTACTCTAAAAATAAAGAATTTGCTGTCAAAACCTTTTTTTTGATTGCGTAATACAGTAAATCTACCTTCATAGGACTGCGTTTCAAATAAATACTTTGGATTTTATGGACCAAGCACTTAGATTATTCAATATAATATTTAATATTTTATGTCGTATGTTTTCAGACATATGATGATGTGAAAAAGATAAGGTTGTGTGTTTCATGCCAAACTCTAAAATATGAAACATTTTTGTTCCTCCAGTTGTTCGAGAGCCCCGAGACATGATGTCCACTGGAGCCGAGAGCTGACACTGTCGAATGAGAGAGGATGGAGCAGCCAGACAACCCTGCCCCCGCCAGCAACAACCCTAATGGGTTTGTCAACCGAGTGTTTAATGTGTCTCTGGATGTGGAGAATGAGACCAGCAGTGTTTATATTCAAGAGACCGGGCCAGAGCCTGCAGAGGGGCAGGGCGAGCCCCCGGCTGCCTCTTCTCAGACCCACGTCGTGGAGAGACAGGAGGTCAACCGGAGGCCACGCGGCGCCACGGGGGGCATCTGGAGGATCTTGAACCGAAAGAGAGCCGGTTCGGAGCTGGAGCGCCGACCCCACTCCATGATCCTGCCCGGGGAGGCCTCCGTCCCCAAGCTGTCGTTCGCCGACAAAGTCCGCTCCTTCAAGAAGCTCAAATCCCCCTCCGTGTTTCGAGGGAAGACGGAGAAGTTGTCCGCGGCCGCCAAGTTCGGCAGCTCCCTGATGGACGAGGACTCTTTCTGCAGGGACTTCGGCACCCCGCAGCAGTCCGGCAGGAGCGCGCTCAGACACCGCGCCAAGAGGCACTCGTACGCGGGCCACACGGCGGAATTCGACTGCTCGTTCGAAGACATCGACCTCTCGGCTCCTCCGGACGGCCACCAGCCCGCTGCGGCGGGGGAGGTCGCGACCCCGAATGGTTGTAAACTGTCCGAAAGAGTTTGCTACACGAAAAGAAGCCAGGGCAATTCAAACAACTGCAACAGAACGTCCGCCTGCTGCAACGAGCCGAGCGTCAAGGGAAGCCCGGGCGCCCAGCGCGGGCGAGGGAGGAGGCGCAAAGATGTGTGGAGTTACCTGAGGAGGATTTCCATCTTGGGGAAGGCCAATCCCGTCTACTCGGAGAGGAGCTTCGACTCCGAGCTTCCCTCTTTGGACAAGACCATGGACTCGGACTACGGTTCCGTTGACTTTGGGAGCGTCAGGGACTTCCAGCCGCCGCCCCCAAAACACTCCGACCCCAAGGGCCACTTTGGCGGTCTGTTCAAGTTTTTCACCAGCGTGGCGGATACGGCCAGAAAATGGCGGACGACGACGCACTCCTTCTCTCCTCCGGAGGGAGAGAGGACGCCGGCGGGCTCGCCGATGGGCTCGCCGCGGCCTCCGCAGCCGCCGGCGGACAGCATCCGCAGCGTGTCCCTGACACTCCGCAGCGAAGGACTTCCGAAATCCCGGCCGGCGGCGGCGGCGTCGCCCGCGACCGCTAAATCCTCGCATCCCCCAGAGGCCCCGTCACCTGTGCCAGGTGGAGGCTCCCCGAAGGCGGTCCTGAAGGCCTTCAGGGCACGCCCGGGAGCTCGAGCCGTCAACGGCCTTCAGAGTTCCGAGGGGACAGACAGACATGTCGACGGAGACCCAAACCACAGGTCCACAGCCGTGGTCGAGGATCGCATCCCCCAGTCGGAGGCGGAAAAAGATGCAGAGGTTGAAAGCGATCCATCGAGCCGTCTCTGTGAAGAGGAAACGGAGAATGAGCGGGATTCCAGGGACGCTCCGCCGTTCGCCCGGCAGATACAGGAAGCGAGCGTCCAATCGCAACGAGGCGATGAAGAGAGCGCGACCGACCGCGTCCCCGCATCCGATTCCACGGAGGAAATATTCAAGGTACGTGACTTTAAATGCAAAGTGAGCGATATGCTGATTCACCGCTGAATCTTAATAAATGCATCTGTTCGTGAAGTTGCCGGACAGCATTTTATATATAAATATATATATATATATATATATATATATAATGTGTCTCAAATTCAGGCCATAACCACATTCCATTGCAGGCTCTTTTTTTTTTCTCCACATCATTAACATTGCCGAAAGCATGATAACCACATAATCACCGCATAAATGCTCAAAGTACCATTTATATAACCGTTTATTTTGTTATTTTTTTTAACCACGGTCATTCTTTTGCTTCTTAAAAATCATCAGCGACTCACTCGACTGTAAATAGCACCCGGCCAGACCTGTTACTCATTTTCCATCACGACAGAAGCTCCTAGGTGTGGTTTCATTCGCTGTCAGGGAAAACAAAACAACAGTGGAGCCGACGCCAGCCTGTGAGGAAACAAACAGACGCTCTGAAAGTCGTCCTGCTGCCCCATCTGTTGGAGAGAGGAGGAAACGGTCAACAACGCGTCCGCTCAGGAAAACCACATTTCCCACAAAGCCGTCTTATGGGAACCCGAGAGCTCTGTGACGCGGCCACCCATCCCGCCTCACTCCAGGGGAGGCATTAGTCACCGCCCCCCCTTACTCCCTCTCTCTCCTTCTCGCTCCCTATCTCTCTCCTTCTCTCTTCCTCTCTCCCTCTCTCTCCTTCTCGCTCCCCCTTACTCCCTCTCTCTCCTTCTCGCTCCCTATCTCTCCTTCCATATCCCCTTCTCTCTCTCTCTCTCTCTTTTCCTATCTCACTCCCTCGCTCTCTGTCTCTCTCTCTCCTCTCTCTCTCTCCTTCTCTCTTCCTCTCTCTCCCTCTTTCTCTCTCTCTTTTCCTATCTCTTTCCCTCTCTCTCCCTCCTCTGTCTCTCTCTCTCTCTCTCTCTCTCTTTTCCTATCTCTTTCCCTCTCTCTCCCCCTGTCTCACTCCCTCTCATTCCCTCCCTCTCTCTCTCTCTCCTCTGTCTCTCTCTCATTCTCTCCCTATCTCTCTCCTTCTCTCTTTCTCTCTCTCTCTCTCTTTTCCTATCTTTCCCTCTCTCTCTGTCTCCCTCCCTCTCTCTCTCCCTCCACCCCCTCCCTCTCTCTTTCTTTCCCTCTCTCTTTCTCTCCCTCCCTCTCTCTCCCTTCCTCTCTCTCCCTCTTTCTCGCTCTCTCTCCTTCCATATCCCCTTCTCTCTCTCTCTCTCTTTTCCTATCTCTTTCCCTCTCTCTCCCCCCGTCTCACTCCCTCTCATTCCCTCCCTCTCTCTCCCTCCCTCTCTCTCCTTCTCTCTTCCTCTCTCTTTCTCGCTCTCTCTCCTTCCATATCCCCTTCTCTCTCTCTCTTTTCCTATCTCTTTCCCTCTCTCTCCCTCTCATTCCCTCCCTCTCTCTCTGTCTCTCTCTCTCCCTCTCTCTCTGTCTCCCTCCACCCCCTGCCTCTCTCGTTCTTTCCCCTCTCTCTCTCAGACTTTCTCCCCCCCCCCCCTCCTAGTCACAGCACACGAGTCAGGACACGTTCTCCCGATGACAACATGAGATGTGACATCTCAATACTCGGCACGCTTTCATCGAGGCTTCATTATCGTTGCAACGGCTCGTGGTGATCTGTGTTTTCGGGGAGTGGTGTTAATGGTGCAGTCGAGGAGAAAGGACGGCACCGGGAACCGATTACATATTAGAGTCACCTGTTTATTGTTTTTTAGTGTCTTCTCTGAATGACATTCAGGGGCTTTTCTTGCGTAGCAATTCCGAACATGAGCTCACGGCTCGTAGAATCTTTTGATATGAACAAATACAATTGAAGTGTATATATTTATTTTTTTCCCTTTGGAAATATTGACAGGTGCATAACGCAGTAAGCATGCACTTTAACTGATAGTTCCATTGTTTTTCATCTTTTTGTAGACATATACAAACAGATACCAAACCCCGCCCCCCCACTGGTGCACCCACCTAGAGGAACAGGACAATAAATACATACACAATAGACACAAAGAGGTCGCCTCATTTCGACGAGCAAGACGTCTTCAGGGCTCTCAAGTGTCACGCATTTCGGTCTTAAGTCACGCACTCCCGCCACACATCGTATTTCTCACGCTGAAAAAAACTCTCGGCAATTTAATGTTTTAACATGAGCCGCGCTGCCCTCACCGTGGAGGAATCAAGCGCTCCCCTGGAGTTCTGCTGTGAGGAGCCACTTATCAGCCAATCAAAAAAAAGAAATGGGCTACACAATAGCCAATCAGAAAAAAAAACGTATATGTTGTATCTGGGTAAGATTGAATCCAGCAACCAATGAAAATAAAGCATCCTGGAATTGCGCGCGACTGACTGATATCCGAAAATGGGGGGGGGGGGGGGGTGCTGATGGAAATGTCACTCTTGCCTGTCTTCAAAACTTGAGAGCCCTGCGTCTACATACGTACCTAAACACACACGCACACACACATTTGGTACATCTGTGTGTAGACGCACCTGCATCACTCAATTTAAGTCTATTTGACTGCATCTGTGGAGACGTTCCTCCCAATTCCCAGCACAATAAATGCCGTCTTGCACCTTTTATCCGGGTCCAAATTGCTTGAGTGTCTGTGCCAATCACAGCTGTGTGAGCAGATTGCCGGCCAGACGGGCGGCGGCGTGAGACAGCCGTGGCCGGCCGGGCCCGACTCCAACACAGAGGAGAGCTCTGTGCCTCACAAGCGCCCTCGTCCTCGCCCTCGCCCGGCCTCAGCCGCACTGGAGCCACACCGAGATCTCTGCAGCCGCGACAGCGAGCAGGTGGGCTCGCCGTGCCGCCGGAGACGCAGGCCGTCTCCCAGCATGCAACAGTCCCCGGGGCAGAGACGGACGGCCGCTCGCCGCAGGCGGCCCCGCTCTGTCACAGAGACCGGCGTGACTAGGGAGACGCAGCGGCACCACAGAGTAAGACGTCCAAGGCACTCACGTGTGATTTCACTGAATGTAAATACACAAACGGTGACTTCAGAAAGGATGAATCCACTATATTTAAATATTTTAATACACACAGGGTTCGTACGGTCATGGAAAACCTGGAAAAGTCATGGAATTTATAAAAATGTCTATTTTCAGGTCTGGAAAAAGTCCTCGAAAAAAGAAATGTAATCCCAAAAGTTTTGGAAAAGTCATGGAAATGTGTTATATTCATATATTCATTTACACAGTTTGATTAAAAGAATAAACATTTATATAAATATGTATTCTTTTAATCAGTCATTAGTCATTTAAGGTGATTTATTCATGTACACACCAACATTTCACTTCATTTTTGGTCATGGAAGAACAAAAAATACAAAAATAAAATAAAATAAATCAAACACACACTAAGACTACATGGCAGCCCAGTACTAACCCAGTGTGTGTACACCACTCATGCATGCTCCGCCCCTTTTATAGAGGCCAGTATTTCTGCATGCTGCTTTTCCCTCAACTCACCTCCCTCTTTCCCCCTCTCTCTCGCTCACATTATTTCTTTCTCTTTCTCTCTCCCTTACTCGGTCTCTCTTCCCATCGCCAATTTTCCGCCTCATCGCTCCCATAAGCTCTACCTCTCGTTGGCCCTAACTCTTAAGAGTTGTTTCATTGGCGTGATGTATCGTCCCTCGTGGTTTGCTGCAGGGCATGCACACGCCCCAGAATAGACTTCCTGGATGTGAAATAGTTTTTAATTCACTGCGACCCAAAAAGAAGAAAAAAAGGAGGGGAGGGGTTGGGGGGGGGGGGCAAGGCAGTAAGGACAAAGAAATGCAAAGTGAAGATCAGTTTGATGTATTCATTCGACCTTGTGCGTGTGTACCAAAGTCACATATGGGAAGTAGGAGGATGCCCTAACCACTCAGTGCCCTCTAGGCCTTGTCCCGCCCCCCGGGCGTGTCACCGTCAGAGCCCCCGCTCAGGGCTGCCCTCCTGCGGTGCCGCTCCCTGCCGCTGCCCCCCAGCGCCCTCGCCGCCATGGCGCTGCTCCTTCCTCAGTCAGGTAACTTCTTTACTTCCCGTTAATATGCAGATTGTACGATTTTTGACGTGTGTTTTTGTTGTGAACTCGATCGTGTTGTTTGCCCCCCAGCGGACGTCGGCCAGTCGTCGTCGTCGGTGCGCCTGCGGAGCTCCGGAGGCTCCGGGAGCTGCAGGAGGAGGAGGATGTTGAGGCCGGGATCAGAACCACTGCAGGTCAACGTGGTGAGTGCAACACACACACACACACACAGATTCACCTCGCTTTTACGCTTCATTCTGCTTTTAAGGGCTTCAGAGAGATTGATAGAACCACGTTGTACAGATTATGAACCACACTATGACCACTATTGACGTGCTACGGACAGGGTTCGTACGGTCTTGGAAAACCGGGGGAAATTGTTATTTCCAGGCCTGGAAAAGTCCTGGAAGAAATATCTAATCCCAAAAGTGTTGGAAAAGTCCTGGAAATGTGTTATATTCATATTTTCATTCACGCTGTTTCATTAAAATAATAAACATTTAAATACATACACTACCGTTCAAAAGTTTGGGGTCACCCAGACAATTTCGTGTCTTCCATGAAAACTCACACTTTTATTTATCAAATGAATTGAACATTTCATAGAACATATAGTCAAGACATTGACAAGGTTAGAAATAATGATTAATATTTGAAGTATTAATTTTGTTCTTCAAACTTCAAGCTCAAAGGAAGGCCAGTTGTATAGCTTATATCACCAGCATAACTGTTTTCAGCTGTGCTAACATAATTGCACAAGGGTTTTCTAATCAGACATTAGTCTTCTAAGGCGATTAGCAAACACAATGTACCATCAGAACACTGGAGTGATAGTTGATGGAAATGGGCCTCGATACACCTATGGAGATATTTCATTAGAAACCAGACGTTTCCACCTAGAATAGTCATTTACCACATTAACAATGTAGAGAGTGTATTTCTGATTGATTTAATGTTATCATTATTGAAAAAACAGTCCTTTTCTTTGAAAAATAAAGACATTTCTAAGTGACCCCAAACTTTTGAACGGTAGTGTATTTATTCTTTTAATCAAACTCTTGTCTCCTTTAAGTTGTACTCGTATACATTGAGATTTCCCAACATTTTTGGTCATGGAAATTTGGTTTAAAGCCCTGGAAAAGTCCTGGGAATCCACTGGTCAACATGTTTATGAACCGTGTATTGACCACACACGTCGTCACACCGGGTTAGTCCACCTGTCACATATATATTAGCAGATATAAGTGAGATGACCGGGCGTACCACAGAGCAGGAGCGTGACAAATAACCTCTTGCTGATGCTGATAATATGAAGATGACAGAGCACTGGTCAATATTTCATCTGATGAATTAGGGAAGTGATCCGCGAAGATGATGGCCCACGAGGATTAATGTCATCCGGGACTCTCGGGCCATTAGTCATCTCGAATAGGCCACCGATGCACAGAGAGAGTAATGACATGACATCCTCTTCATATTCCTGATGCCCTGGAATCTGAAAAAAAAAGTGTTAACACAGTCGTGTTAAAATGGAACGTC
The DNA here is from genome assembly GCF_029220125.1 of Pseudoliparis swirei. Lineage (NCBI taxonomy): Eukaryota > Metazoa > Chordata > Actinopteri > Perciformes > Liparidae > Pseudoliparis > Pseudoliparis swirei. The sequence continues at coordinate 3,507,909 of NC_079406.1, read as the reverse complement.
GGAGTCAAACTACCAGGCATTTTGAGAATCGCCGGGGGGAGATTCTACTGGAGGGAGATACGGAGTTTCTCTGAAGCCTCCTGACGGGGCGCTGAACATTTCTGGGACTGTGTCCAACCAACAGAACCTACAGAACCTCTAGACCCGCAGAACCGCAGCGCATAGAAAGCGCCGGACTATTCTCATCGTTGTTTGATCGTTTCTAAATTGAATCTCTGCTCCATTGAGTGGAATTTGTTTTCTTTCATTGAGGAAAAAGGGCATTCAATGTTTAATGTCGGTGTTCTTTGGGGTCAATCTGACCCCAGGCTGTTTTTCACTGCGTCAAACATATAAGAACGAGAACGGGCACTCGGTAGAGCGCATACCTTCACATATCACATTGGGCATTGAATTATGAACATTTTGGCATTAGTCGCATGCCAATTGGATAAAAATTGACCGTGCTATGGTAAAAAGAAGATTTTGACCTATCCTTGACCTTGACCTTTGACCCGATTGATCCCAAAATCTAATCAAATGGTCCCCGGATAATAACCAATCATCCCACCAAATGTCATGCGATTCGGTTTAAAACTTTTTTTGTTATGCGAATAACACGCATACAAATAAATAAATATATAAATTAATAAATAAATACACAGCGATCAAAACATAACCTTCCGCATTTTCAATGCGAAGGTAAATATTAACTTTTTTATATATTTAAAGGGCTATTTAGGTAGTCAACAAACAAACATAAAGTACCTCACACTTTAAACTTGGGAAACAATATTAATTCTAATAATTTTCTGGAGGTAATGTGAAGGTAACAGGAGGGTTAAACACACGAGAGAAGAGGGAGTGATGGAAATCAAACTATTCACGCGGCAGGGTTCGTACAGTCTTGGAAAACCTGGAAAAGTCATGGAGTTTTTAAAATTGGTTTATTTCCAGCCCTGTAAAAGTCGTAGGAAGAAGAAGAAAAAAATCCCCAAAGTTTTGGAAAAGTCACGAGAATGTGTTATCTTCATATCTTCATTGACGCTAAGTTTTAAATCATGAATATGCTTTTAAAAGACGCTCAAAATATTAGCCGGCATACGCTCTTCCGCACGCTGTTTTTTTCCGTGCTGCGAGTGAACGCACCTTGACTGAAAAGTTCGGTGGCCATAGCAACAGTAGCTCAGGGATAATCCACTATCATGTATGCGCCGAGATTTCCCAACGTTTTCGGTCATGGAAATTTGGTTTAAAGTCATTAAAAAAGGTCCTGGTCCCATTGGTCAACGGGGGTCTGGACCAGCGAGGATTCAACCACGGCATGTGTCGTACCATCAGAAGTCCACTTCCCTGAGAGACGCTGCCGACCCCACGGCTCGGGCGTCGATGAGGACGTTTCCTCCTCTCTCTCTCTCTCGCCGGTCTGAATGGTGTTTGTGAGCCACCGCACGGTGTTGCCATGACACTCCACTCGGCTGGTGTTCATCTCCTTTTGCTTCTATCTTTAGGCCGCCTTTTTAAGTGTGAGCTAAATAGAGAAACGTGTGTGGGTGAGAGAGAGAGAGAGAGAGAGAGAGAGAGAGAGAGAGAGAGAGAGAGAGAGAGAGAGAGAGAGAGAGAGAGAGAGAGAGAGAGAGAGAGAGAGAGATGCTCCCTTTTGTGTGTGCACTTTTGTGTCGTGCCCCCTTCCCCCCGTGGACTCATAACACAGGGTGTGTGTGTGTGTGTGTGTGTGTGTGTGTGTGTGTGTGTGTGTGTGTGTGTGTGTGTGTGTGTGTGTGTGTGTGTGTGTGTGTGTGTGTGTGTGTGTGTGTGTGTGTGTGTGTGTGTGTGTGTGTGTGTTGCAGCCTTCCTGTTAGGATGACTACCGGAGGCCGCGGGCAGAGAGAAAGCTCACTCGGTGGATTAGCTGCTAATGCTGACGCCTCTCTTCTCCCTTTCATTTAAATGGATTTCTCCCCCTAGTCCCTGACCTCTCCTCTCCTCTCTCCTGTCTCCTCTCCTCCTCTCCCATGCAGATGAGAGGACGGTTCCCTGTGTGTCACTAACGCTGTGCCCCGAGCTCTGCTGTGAACTTGTTAGGGGGGGGGGGGGGCTCGTCCTATTAAGGGGGGGCTTCACGCCGATTAAGAGTTTCAAGAGCGATCTCATATGAATATGTTCGGGTCTGTCTGGTCATAATCATATTATGCAATGCTATCTGTTTATTATGAGCGCACCAGTCGGCCGGCGGCGGGTAGCTATAGGCAACACAAAGTGCACGTACTTCTCTGCATGTGCACTTCTTTCCCACACACCAGTGCTCAGCTGTGAGTTTCTCCACACACACACACACACACATGGATTCTATTTATATCCGCCTCCCTCGGGCCCAGAGCCTACGATCCCCCCCCCCTCACTCTGACGCACACGCCTCACGTGCGCTCCCCAACGCATTCAGAATTCACCCGTCAGGCTTTTTTTGTGAGTTATTGCATCGACGGCTCCGTCGCTCGGCGAGGAAAAGGAACGCCGCCGTCGAGCGCGCCGTGTGATGGCGTGGCATTTGTCTCGCCCCCCGGGCTTTTTATTTTATTTACCGTTGAACTAGAAATCCTTTATCGGTGTTTATTTGACCCCCCTCCCCTCCCCCCTCGCCCCTCCCTCGCCCCCACGGTGACTGCATCTGAGCAGGTGGTTGTGTCAAGGTTTCTGCTTTGCAGGTGTCTAGTAGTGTTGTTGTTGTTGACTAATGCACTTGTGCAATGTGTGTTTTTGTGTGCCAGAGAGAGAGGGAGGGAGAGAATGAGAGAGAGAGAGGGAGAGAGGGAGAGAGAGGGAGAGAATGAGAGAGAGAGACAGAGGGAGGGAGAGAATGAGAGAGAGGGGAAAGAAAGAGAGAGGGAGAGAGAGAGAGAGAGAGAGAGAGAGAGGGAGTGAATGAGAGAGAGACAGAGAGGGGAAAGAAAGAGAGAGGGAGAGAATGAGAGAGAGAGACAGAGAGAGGGGAAAGAGAGAGGGAGAGAGGGAGAGAGAGAGAGAGAGGGGGGGTGGGGTGGGGGGAGCGAGAGTGAGACAGAGAGAGCGAGAGGGGATCAGGCCCTTGTTTCTTATATCTAGGGTTCGTATGGTCATGGAAAACCTGGAAAAGTCATGGAATATTAAAATATGTTTTTCCAGTCCTGGAAAAGACCTGAAAAAAATATAAATCCCCAACGTTTTGGAAAAGTCATGTAAATGTTGTTATATCCATATGTTCATTTACGATGAGTTTTAAATCATTAATATGCTTTTAAAAGAAAGAAGACGCTCTAAATATAAAGCCGGCGTACGCTCTTTCATTCTCGCAGCGCACAATTTCCGCGCTGCAAGTGAACGCACCTTAACTGAAAAGACATAAATGTTTTGTTCTTTTAATCTAAACTATAGTCTCTCATTCATTTGTGTCATTTAAGGTTACGTACTCTATGCTTTGGATTGTCATTCTTAGTTTGAATACGACATTTTCTCACTTTTTCATGTTTACACCGAGATTCCACAAAATGTTAAGTCATGGAAATTTGTTTTAAAGTCCTGGAAACCCATCGTTCCCGTGGAGTAACCCCGTCAGGTTTCGTACGCTCATGGAAAACCTGGAAAAGTCATGGAATTTTTAAATGGTCATTTCCAGGCCTGGAAAAGTCATGGAAAAACCTCAAATCATAAAAGTTTTGGAAAAGTCATGGAAGTTTGTTATAATCACTTGTTCATTTACGCCGAGTTTGAAATAATTAATATATATTTTTAAAGAAAGACGCTCAAAATGTAAGCCGGCGTACGCTTTCAATACGCAACATTTTCTAAATGTTTCATGTTTGGTCATGGAAATTTGGTTTAAAGTCATGGAAAAGTCCTGGAAATTCACTGGTCAAAATGTGTAAGAACCCTGCCTGTATATAACTGTTAAGAGGGATTCTGTTGCTCCCTATAAAAGCCACTTTTATCTCCGATGTCTGCGTGGTAATCCTCCCCCGCTGGTGTATCCGGTTTTCCGGTGTGTCCGCGTGACGCTCACACTCCGTCGGCCCGTGCATGCCGGCGCATGCAGAGATTTGTGTGTGTTTAAAAAAAAATAAACCTCATCTCTGCCAGTGTCTTCACCCGTCCATCATCACTCCTTTATCCATCCTGCCGTTGTTGGGAATATAGCGGTGGAGGCGATGTCTCGACACGCAGCGCTCTTTTGTCACAGACTTTATCCCAAGGCCTCGGGGCTCCCCGCCGCTCGGCATCTGGCTTCACTTGTATCGTTTGTGAGAGTTTTCCCAGGGTTTTACCCATCAGCTGCTGTTTGCGTAGCGCACAACGCAGCATTGTGTCGTGTTTTCACGGCCATTCGACAGGTTAATAGTCGGGATAAAGACTTTTTTTTTCTGATCCTGAGTCAACTTCAGAAGAATGTCACCTTGTGCGAGGTAACGGGATGATCCCTTGTTGATCCCACGGGATAACATGCTCAGCAGAGGTCTTTCACAGAGAGATCGTGGATGTTTTATGTCTTTATTAATTCCGACTATCGTAATAATTTATGTGTCTCATTACAATCTCCCCCCACTCGTTCCCTCTCGAGGTCACACTGGTCTCGTGGAACCTTGAAGCGGCTCAACCTCTTCCCAGATTAAAGTGACTTTAGTACAAAGACACATAATAATTCCATTTTACTTGATGCTTAACATTAGGTTATCGGCGTTTTGTTATCGGTTTTCACCAAATCCCCCCAAAAAATGACGAACGAGGGCGATCGATATTATGAAATGAGACTAGATATCGTCACTTTTCAGCTGTTCTATTATTTTCCTTTACACATTTAGTCATTATATCCGCATTACTGCTACTTACTAAAATCAGCAATGTGTAAATATGTATGTGAAACCACCAATAGACAACCCGACAATGTGGTCGCAATATCAATATCGAGGTTTTTGGTGAAAATATTGAGACGTTTTGTCGCCTAAATTTCACCAAGAACAGATCATTAACATAACCGTGTAATCCTGTGGACATTTAAAAGCCTATTTTGCCATTTCTCTCGTATTCTTACTCATTATTCCTTAGAAATGCCCCAGAAATGTACCACAGGAGTGTCTCCACTCAGCCATGACGTCATGACATCATTCAGACCTGATTATGGGATGTCATCCCGCTGCCTTGCCAACTCTCAGGCCTGATATCTGCCGGCCGTTGTCTTGGGGATCGGGTGTTGTGCATACGTCGTCCAGCGTCTTCAAAACAAGTGACGGTCTCTGTGAGCGAGGGCTCTTTGAGGAACAGGAACCTTCAACTGAGAGATTGTTTCGGACTCGTTCCTCTTCGAGTAGATTCTACATTTAGAGCTTTGAATAGACTATATATACATATATATACAGTATATACATATATATGTATATGTATATATACAGGACTGTCTCAGAAAATTAGAATATTGTGATGAAGTTCTTTATTTTCTGTAATGCAATTAAAAAAACAAAAATGTCATGCATTCTGGATTCATTACAAATCAACTGAAATATTGCAAGCCTTTTATTCTGATTTATTGCTGATTATGGCTTACAGCTTAAGAAAACTCAAATATCCTATCTCTAAATATTAGAATATCATGAAAAAGTATACTAGTAGGGTATTAAACAAATCACTTGAATTGTCTAATTAACTCGAAACACCTGCAAGGGTTTCCTGAGCCTTGACAAACACTCAGCTGTTATAAATCTTTTTTTTTACTTGGTCTGAGGAAATATTAAAATTTTATGAGATAGGATTTTAGAGTTTTCTTAAGCTGTAAGCCATAATCAGCAATATTAAAAGAATAAAAGGCTTGCAATATTTCAGTTGATTTGTAATGAATCCAGAATGCATGACATTTTTGTTTTTTTAATTGCATTACAGAAAATAAAGAACTTTATCACAATATTCTAATTTTCTGAGACAGTCCTGTACATATATATGTGACCAAAAGGTTCTGAGAAAACACAGAATTTAAACGACCCTGCAGCCGAACATCGTTTTACCGCAGACTATTTCAATCTGATGTTCTGCTTTTGAACTCTCTCTCTCCCCCTCATCCTCTCTCTCTCTCTCACCCTATCCTTCTCTCCCCCTCTCTCTCTCCTTCTATCTCCCTCTCTCTTTTTCTCTCTCTTTCCCTCCCTCTCCCTCTCCTTGTATCTCCCCTCCCTCTTTTTCTCTCTCTCTCCCGCTCCCTCTCTCTCCTTCTATCTCTCCCTTTCTCTCCTTTTTTTCTCTCTCTCCCCCCCTCTCTCTCCTTCTATCTCCCTCTCCCTCTCTCTTTTTCTCTCTCTTTCCCTCCCTCTCCTTGTATCTCCCCTCTCCCTCTTTTTCTCTCTCTCTCCCTCCCGCTCCCTCTCTCTCCTTCTATCTCTCCCTTTCGCTCATTTTTTCTCTCTCTCCCACCCTCTCTCTCCCTCTATCTCTCCCTCTCTCCTTGTATCTCCCCTCTCCCTCTTTTTCTCTCTCCCTCCCGCTCCCTCTCTCTCCTTCTATCTCTCCCTTTCTCCTTTTTTCTCTCTCTCCCCCCCTCTCTCTCCCTTATATCTACCCCTCTCCCTCTCTCTCTCTTGTTCTCTCTCTCCCTTCCTCTCTCTCACTCTCTCTTTCCCTCTCTCTCTCCTCCCAAAAGAGACACTTCATAAATATCCACTGCGTGCCAATGTAGAGGGCAGAGAGGAGAGCATCCCCCCCCCCCCCACACACACACAGCCGGGCTCCCACATGACCAATAGCGGGGCTTTAATTGAGTACACACTGGCTCAGGCGTCGAACAGAAACATAAATGAATATAATATAGTGTTTCCACAACGCTTTCTTTTTGTCGCAGTTTGTGAAAACGCCGTCTTCGGGGAGCTCGTTATCGTGTCTTTTAAGGGAGGCCGTGGTTCCCCTCTGTGGGACGGACTGACTACTCCTCCACCGAAGAATGGAGAGACTCTGCCCGTCTTCATGGACGTGTAAATACGGCCAAATAAATAGAACACAGGGACTCCAGATCAAAGTTATTCTCGTAAGATTATGAATGTATTAAAATTAAATACAACGTAATCCTATAATGTAATTGAATCTTTCCTATTTAATTTTTTTATATGACTTTATACTGTCCTGGTTTTTAGTTTTTATTGTTTTTACATTTGGGGAAATGTGCTTGACGAGTTATATGAGAAGATTCTTCACCACTCTATATCTGTAGGTATGAAGCCGTAGCACGTAGCTTATCTTAGCATAGACAGTGGAAACGGGTGGAAACAGCTAGCCGGGTCAGGAAACAACAAGGCCTGTTCGATTTGACACTTTTTGTTTTCGTGAAACAGGAAAGCAAATAAGTGTGTTCCCCAAAATGTTGCACTATTCCAGGAAATGCTCACAGTTCCCCCCATTGTCATTTTTATCTTTGATAGAAGTCGTGGCGGTTAATGCACAGGTAATGTTGAGGCAAATAAATGAATAAAGATTCTTACCACTCTATATCTGCAGATATGAAGCATTAGCTCGTAGCTTAGCTTAGCATAGATAGTGGGAACGGGGGGGAACAGCTAGCCGGGGCAGGAAACAACAAGACCTTTTTAGATTTTACACTTTTTTTTCGTGCAGATGTAAAGAAACAGGAAAGCAAATAAGTGTGTTTTTTTTTTATACTATTCCTTGAACCTTTTGCCCTAACAGCTCGTAGGAAAGAGTCAACGTCATTGGTTTTTTAGTAGTGGCAGTGGGTTCTCTGCATTAATTCACAGGTAATCTTCAGGCAAATAAATTACAATCAATCGAGTCGCATAGTAAGGAAGGAATCCTGGATTATATTGTATATATTGTAAGTCTTAAAAGAGTTTCACACGAGGACCGAGTGAGTCGGACTCTTTCCCCCGAAGCAGTTCGGTCCAGGAATGCGTGCGCTGTCTTTAACCCTAATTTCTCCACCCCACTTGGCACTGACCTACCCCCCCCCCCTCATCTCATCTCATCTCTCATCTATCTCTGAAAACCCTCGACGCTCCGACCCACTGACATCGCCTTCAGATGGAGCTGAACGGGAAAACCAGCTGACGCCTGAACAATGGTGACAAACACCGAGTTAGGGAAGGTTTATTTTTAGGGCGCTTTTGCGGGCTGGACGGCCTGGGAGGAAGCAGGAAGTCAGTGTGGTTGTCGTAGGAACGGGAGGGGGGGGGGGGGAACAAAAGAATTGGAGCAGACTGGAGGGGAAATGGGTGTGGTGGGCTTCGCCTCCTATTAGCCGAAAACCGACCGACCGCAAACTTAATTCGTTGGCACTAGAAATGTGTCGTCGCGTGTATTCGGGCGGAGAGAGAATTTGTGGAGACGTAGCTTTCTGGCTAAAGGCCAGCGGAGTCAACGTAGCACTGACCTCAGATCAGATCCACAGAGAGAAGCGGAGAGCTGCTCTCAGACCGGCAAATAAACACAAAGGAGAATTGTGGAATTCATCCGAGTTTATATTTATATTTCCACGCTCTCTGGTTGAGTAACGAGCGGACGTCCTGCAGCACTCATTGCATATGCAGAGAAGACCTGCGGGAAGAGAGGAGCTGCATGTCAAGAAGTAAACTGAGAGAGTTTGACTGGTGCTCTTCCCACCAGGGCTGAAAAAAAAAAAAAACAGGGAGGGGTGTGGAATATGTTCCCGGCTTCCATCTAGAGGTGAGAGGTGCAGACGCTGCTCCTCGCATCGGTTGTCAGCGCGGCAGAGATGGATGAGGCCAATATGGTGGCAAACGACCGCTGACTGAAGTGGGCGTAGCTTCCTGCCGGTATCCCATAGCAGCGTTCTAATAACAGTTATGAGCTGATGCTGCCCCCGTGCATTTTGAAAGCTCTGCGGCACGAGTATCATCAGCATGATGACGTTCGGCAGGGTTCCTACGCTCATGGAACACCTGGAGAAGTCAATGCTTATTTCCAGGCCTGGAAAAATCCCAAACGTTTATGGAAAACTCATGGAAATGTGTTGCGTTTATACATGCTGACATTTAAATACTTAATACGCTTTTTAAAAGAATGTCGCACAGAATATAAGCCGGCATTCGCTCTTTCTTTCTTGCGTGAACGTACCTTAACTGAAAAGACATCCATGTTTTATTCTTTTAATCCAAACTATTGTGTCGCATTCGATTGTGTCACTTAAGGTTACATACTGTACGCTTGGGAATTGTCTTTTTTAGTTTAAATATGACATTTTATCACTTTTTCATGTGTACACCATGATGGAAATTTGGTTTAAAGTCCTGGAAACCCATTGGTCACATCATGAACCCTGGTTATAGATCTTCAGATGATCTTCTCTCCTTTTTGGCTCTTTTTGGACCACGATATCCGTTTAGGCCCTGAGGCAATTCTCTCTGTGTGTGTGTGGCGGGGGGGGGGTGTTAGTGGGCAGTTGCTTCTGTGGAAAAGGGTTTCGGGGTCATTTTCCTGAGTCAGACCCTGGTGATGAAGAGAGTTCACCTCCTTACCTTGTTTTTAATGATCCGACCCCCCCCCCCCCCCCCCCCCCCCGATTGTAAGTTTGAAAAGTATCATCAGCAAAATGATGAAAGGATAGGTTCACTTCTCTTCTTTCTTTTTTGCCGGCTGCAAAAGCAATTTCAAAAGTAAGGGATTCGAGACAAAGATGAATTGTAAAGTGCAGCCCGGAGTTAATATGAGACTTCAGCAGTCTGGGGGTTTTGACAAATGAAGTGGATATCTTCTCAATCTTTTTTTTTTCATACCAAAATTACTGCGCGATATTACTGCCTCTCTACCGCGGCTGAGGAAGGAAACACGACGAGGGAATTTCACTCTATAAAGACAAACTTCTGGGAGATGTGCATTGATTCAGCTCATTCAGACTGCTGAGGCCTCATCAGGGGAGCGGCATTTTGAATTTATTTTTATTTTTACATGAACAGGTGAGATAGCCAGCGAGGATTTAACCTCCATATAAGAACCCGGTTGAGGTGGGTCAGAACCTCCCCTTTAAGGGACATCTGCATCGCTCTACTTGCCCTTCTTTTCTTTCTTTTCTTTTCTTTTTTTACTCTGGAGCCTGAGTTTCTTGATAAATGGCCGGGGAAAAAAAAAATGTCTAAATGGACGCGTGGAAATAAAGCCCTAACAATCCAGACATGTGCTGTAGATTTTTATCTGCACTCATTAATTCATTGTCATCATTAATTTCCATCGGAGGGGGGAAAAGGGTTCTGGTGCAAGCTCAACACAACGAGCGACACGATACACGGTAACGCCGCATTCCGGCCGTCAACACTAACAGAATAGGAAGCTTTACCTTCTCCGTCTCAAGGAAAACTGCGACGTCCAGCGCTGATGACGGCACAATCCTAATCGTACGAAATCCCTCAAGGCGCCGACCGTCCGGAGAAGACGTCGCCGGTCGCATCGATTAACCTGCAGCTGCTCTCGTTGTGCACGCAGTCCACGTGCAGTACGGTTTTAAATTCAGTCTCACCGACCACGTGATACGGGAGATATTTGCCCCTCTCTTCTGTATATGCATGAGTGTATTAGCATTGGTGTCTGTGCAAATTTAGACTTTCAGATGTGACCTTTGTTGTCTAAATGTCAGGGAGATTGGAGTGGGAGCCCACAGAGGTGGGGCGGGGCTTATGTAATCTGCTCACTCTGCGTTTCACACACACACGCCCACACACACGTGCACACGCACGAGTAGGGTAAAAAAAAAAAAAAAGCTAGTTCGAGGACGGTTGTACAGCGGCTCGGTGAAGAAGCAGAGCTTTCAGGGGCCGCCGCTTTCATCGGCGTGAATGTGCAGAGTGCGCAGGAAATTATTTATGGCTTTAAAAATACTGATATAGTGCACTCGTTTTGGTGTCGTTCTTCTAAAACGCATTGTCCAGGTATTTTTGATCCATCTCGGAAGCTCTCGGGACGAATGCGAAGACGGGAGTGTAGTTGTGAGTGTGTGTGTGTGTGTGTGTGTGTGTGTGTGTGTGTGTGTGCAGCCGAGCTGAAACCTGCCAGCGGCGACGACGACGAGAGGCGCTCACGTGTCACACGCCGGTCATCTTAAGTAGCGCCGCGAAGGCCCAAAAAATAACGCCGCGCACGCCGGTGGCAAACACGTGCATCAGATGCAGAGCGGGAGACATCTTTGTCCCCCGTCACTCACACAGATGGAGCCTCAAAGGAAAAGAACAAAAAAGAATACCAAACACTCGCCTCGGTCCTCGCGGTACGTTACAAACAGTCACAGGATACAACCACCCGCTGGAACCCAGTGTGTCTGTCAGGGTTCGTACGTTCATGGAAAACCTGGAAAAGTCATGGAATTTTAAAATGGTCATTTCCAGGCCTGGAAAAGTCATAGAAAAAACTTAAATCATAAAAGTTTGGGAAAAGTCATGGAAATTTGTGATAATCACATGTTCATTTACGGCGAGTTTGAAATAATTAATATGTTTTTTAAAGAAAGACGCTCAAAATATAAGCCGGCGTACGCTCTCATACTCTCAATACGCACAATTTTCTTCATTTTTCATGTTTATACCGAGATTTCAGTTTGGTCATGGAAATTTGGTTTAAAGTCCTAGAAAAGTCCTGGAAAGACATTGATCAAAATGTGTGAGATCCCTGCTATCTTCTCCCTGGGTGTGAGGAGCCAACCAGAGCTGGCGAGTTCATTTCCGCCGTATCCCAGCGCCAACGGGACGGCGTGGAGCGCGTCGAGCTGCGGGAAACGGGTCGCCGCTCCAAAGTATCGTAAATCACCCGCGACGTCAAGATGACCGCAGCCGCTCTCTCTCTCTCTCCGGCTCGACCGTGACCTTTAAAATGACGCTGGGCATCATTTTTATTGGTTGTTACAATTCAGGGTGTTTCAGTTTTCCATTTTGTTTTTGCTCGACACGCCACACTGCCGCTCGGGGCCCGGGGGCGTCATGTGACTCCCTTTTCCCCCGGGGGCTTGGAAATGAGATTCACCCGTAAGTACTGGGCAAACCTCAGCCGTTTGAATATATTCTCCTTTTCCACAAATGAGTGTGTTTAGTTTAGTTCAGGGGACTCGACACACACTCACCCTCGAGTTGAGGTTCAGAGCGGTGTGTTTTTTTCTTCTTTCTTCTACCTTTGTTTGTTTAGTTTGTTTTTTCTGAGCTTTATTTCAGATGATGTCCCGCTCCGCATTTACACAGTAGCACACTTTTCACATCTGGAGGCCCGCCTCCGCAACCACGCTCCATAGCAGCTCCACCGGTGCAGATTGAGGTTAACCGCGTTGCTCAAGGGCACCTCGGAAGGTGGTAATGAGGTCGGGACGCTCTTCCAAACCGGTTGGAATCCATCGTGCAAAAAAAATAAAGCCAAGATGTGACCTCTCCCTGGCCCCACCCCTCACTGCTGGTTAGGACATTTCCGGAACTATATTTGAAGTGCGTAAATCCAGGGTTGTTTAAATGTGTGCCCACAATAGTATCCACGGTTAAAATTATTATTAAAATGCATCCACATAATGCTTAGAATGCCCGTAACACAGTTATTACACTCATAGACTGTACACATGGGTGTAGGTCACCTATTGGCCGTTTTGAAGCCTCGAATTTGGCAATTTGACCGTCGCCATCTTGTTGTTTTTTTGCAACCAGTTAAGGTAAGTGACCATATTTGGACTGCAGAGGAGTAAATTAATGTACAGTTCTGGTAGCAACATGTCAATCAGAAGATAGCCCCGCCCTCAAGCATCCTCTGCTTTATGGTCCATTTGACTATAAATGGACCATAATTTATGAATGTAAATAATGAATTGAAAAACACTTGAAACTAGCATGTATGACCATAATCTCACGTTTGGGATCGGCTGTAGCTCATGGGGATACAAGGTATTGGTTCCATCCCCGCCCTCCCCATAGTTCATGTTGAAGTGTCCTTGAGCAAGGCACTAAACCCCCAGTTGCTCCTCAATAATTTAAGATGCATTAAATGCAGAGAAGAATTTCCCCACGGGAATAAATAAAACATGTACATTTCTTTCTTATTTCTTTAACATGTTTACTGAGGTAATAAATGAAGCGAGAAGTCATTTTCTCATAGACTTCCATACAATCAGAAGAGTTGCCCCCTGCTGGCCACGAGAGAGAATGCAAGTTCAAACCACTTCCACCACGACCTGGTCTCAGTGTACAGTGGACATTAAATGGGAGCTTTATGGAGGATGTCAGGGTGACACGTTTGACTGACCTGTGAGTCTGACCTCTGGGCTTCTCTCAGCACACATCTTCACACACACACAAAATAGGATGTGAACTTGAGTTCTAGTGAGGATTATTTTTATAAATGAATGTGAATTTATATAGCACCCCGGTTCTCCAATCACACGTGACGTGATGGCTTAATTAGATTTTTTTCAAACATGCATTTTAATCATGCATGGAGCTGCTCTCGATGTGTCGGTGCGCCATGCTTGATCAGATCAACGTGCCGCTTCTGATTGATTGATGACGTAATGAGATGTTTTTTGATTACTTTTGAGCCATCACCCCCAGTCCGTGTGTAGGTGATGGCTGAAGCCGGCAGTCTGGCGGTGGAGCGCTGATCAGCATTAATACGGGATCCGCCTCTCCGCCTCCCTGGTCCTCACTCACCGGAAGGCTGCTGCGAGCCGACCTGCGCACAGCCTCCGCTCCCCTCGTTCGCCGTCTATTGGCCGGAGAGTCGGTCGGTTTAACGGGGAAGAATGAATAAATATAAGTTATAAATCAACAAGACATCATTAAATAAATATATTTCATTATCTCTATATATGTGTCCACACGTATTTCTTCATTTATTTATGTGACATTTTACGTGTCCGTATATTCAAATGAGCTGGGGCGGTCGAACCTCTGTCTAACTGCCCACATGATGCGCTGAAGTTGACTCGCCAGCTAACCGTTAGCAGAAGTTAGCCTCGACAGCTTTTGACTTCAGCCGTTTATCAATTCCAAGAACACTGAGTACAGACTCGTGTTCTTTTTGAGTCTGGTCTTCTGTTTTTGGAGTCCAGACTTCGAGACGCAGGACGTCGTTCTGGTCTTGTGAGTAGAATGTGTTGCGGTGTTCACTGTTGTTTGGGGTAGGCTATAAACGATAATATATATATATAAACGCCTCGTAGCTTTCCTGACCCAGGGTCGCTACAATAGATCCTCAAACCTAATTATATCTCATGTTTACCGCTACGGAGACGTCAGAGCCAGCGGAGCATTTCAAAATCGATCAGGCTCTCGGCGGCTCACACAGGCGCTGACCGCCTGAGCTCACTGGGTCCCGCGAGCAGGACCTCAAATCTCCGTCGCAGACTCAACAGTAGTATTTAGAATGTACAGACACGCTGTTCGTCTACAGATCCAAGTGCTAGGGATCCCAATCCTGTTCAACAATGAGGTTCGACCGCCCAGCTCATTTGAATAGTATTTATTTATTTATGTTCTTGTATTTATTTATTTATTTATACATTTATTTAAGCATTTATTCATTTATTCTTGTATTTATTCATGCATTTATTTATTTATTTATGGGAAGAGGCGGAAGGAGAGAAAGGAAAAGAAAAAAACGGCAGGTGTTTGACTAGCGGGGAGAGATCGCGGTGCAGACTGATGACGATGATGATGGTGAGGAACGATGCATCTCTTCCCCCCGGTGCCTTTTATGAATTACATCGCGTATTGTGAGGAGGAGGAGGAGGCGTAAAGAGGCATCTCTCTCTCTTCTTCTTTATTTTTTCCTCCCCCCTTTTTCTTTTTCCTTTTTTTGCCCCCTTTTGCCGTCTGGTGGATTTTCTCCCGTCGGCTTTTGAGGTCGACGCGTCTCGCCGTGGAGAGCTGACATCCCCGCGCCCGTCTTCCCGGAGAGAAGGAACGAGAGAGAGAGAGAGCGCGCATCTCCGAGCATCGGCCCGCAGCACTGCGCCATGGCCTTGGACGTGCAGACTTGCGTGGTGTTCACGGTGATCGCGGTGCTGGTGCTTGTGAACGTGCTGTTGATGTTCATCCTCGGTACTCGTTAAATGGACCTGCGCTCGGGGCCCGGTGCGCAGCGCGGCGGCGGCGGCGGCGCGCTTTCACACTGGAGAGGAGAGCAAGGCGGTGCGCGTTGGTCGAGAGCGGGGACGCCCGGCGCTCCATCGCGGCTACGCGTTGACATGAATGACGTTGGTACAACATAATGTATTTCTGTTACCCCTCCCCCTGCCTCCCCCCCTCTCCTTAAATCCTTTCGTTGTGCCTTGTGTCCTCTAGTGTTGTCTGCTGGTGGTCGTGTCGTTGGATACATCTCTGTGATGCTCTTGCCCTTTTTTGTTTTTTGTTTGTTGTGGTGACTGGAAATTCATATCCCTCACCCAGCATATAAACATGCCCCCCCTCCCCTCCCCCTCTCTCTCTCTCTCCTCCATCTCCCTCTCTCCTCCATGTTGTATTTTGTGGATTATGCGCATGGATTAATTCTGTTCAGACGAAAAAATTGAATCTGCTGCGTCAGGTGTTGTTTTTCTCTCTCTCACCGTGATCCTCGACTGCCACGTCCACAAACATGGCAGCCGGCGGCCGAGCGGCGCCGTCTCTCTCCACCCTGGCTGAATTAATTGGGATATTCGTAGCGCGTGTATAGCGGTGCGAGCGAGAGGGTTCGCTCGCCGGTCGCCGACTCCGGAGGATCCTGTGGTAATCTCTCAGCTGAGCGCTAACCAATAGCAGGCCTCATTAAGGAGGGCCTCCGTCACTCCAGGTCTCCCCCATTTTAGATGCAGCTACACTCGGCTCCCATTTCACACACAGCATCCACAACGCTCACACGTCTCCAGTTGTGCGGCGTCTCAAGGTGGCACCTGTCTCCGCAGCCTCGTCGTCCCCAAATATAGCGCCTCGTGAGAAGAAGAAAAAAGCAGTAAATGTGCTCATTTCTCACACATGAGATGGCGAATGGCATGTCAGGGTGGAGATTATTAGAATATATTTTTTAAATGCCCATCTCCCTTCTTCTTTTCTGTTTCTCACCCCCACATGCAGTTGCATAATCTAATAAAGGATTGGAGGCGGGTGTCATGAATGTTGAATGAATGTCAGGAATAGATATGCTAAAAGCCCATCCCGGAGCATGACAGGCCTATAAATAGGGACGGGTAGGCTGGCTGTTTTTTTTTTTCTTTTTTAGAAGAGATGTGCTCTCACACTCACAGCTAAGTGGCAAGCATTGTGTCTGTGTGTGTGTGAGAGTGTGTGTGTAGTTAAGTGGTAAATGCTGTACTGCCGGTGTAGAAAGAAGCCATTTGAAGATGTATAAGAAACACGCATACAGCTCCATCACATGCTGTGGCATGTGGGCCGGTGTGTGTCCTCCTCAGAGGGGACCCCCCCACAGGGCTGTAAACACAGCACACCGACAGTGTGTGTGTGTGTGTGTGTGTGTGTGCTGCAGTGCACTGGGGCTCAGGTGGCAACTCGGTGCTGCTCACAAATGTGTATTCACATGTTAAGTTGCACATGTGTGTGTGTGTGTGTGTGTGTGTGTGTTGCTCTTCGAATCTGAGTCGAGTGTTCACACATTTGCAATCCCTCCAGGTGCCTTCTAATAGAGTACCGTTAAATGCTGTGCAGTCAGAAGTGTCAACGTGCGGATGGAGACCACAGTGTGTGCGTGTGTGTGTGTGTATGTATGCGTGTGTGTGTGTGTGAGGATGCGAGAGCATTCCTCGCCGCTTTTTTAGGCAGGGCGTCTTTGATTGGCTCCCAGACTCGGGAGTATAAGTGTATTACATAACGGGGGTTGGCAGACACGGGGAGGAGGAGGAGGACGCACCGCGAGACTCGCTCAGTGCGTCGGAAAGAGAGAGAGGAGCCTCTCGCCGGTCTCTCCATCGTCGGCTCGGCTCCACCCGCCTCCGACCGCCGAAAGAGATTTTTTATTATTATCATGCTTGTGTGAACCGGACTTCCCCATGCATACGCTCTCTGAACAGTTTCATGCCACAAACATGGTAAGGTGTGTGTGTGTGTGCGTGCGTGCGTGTGTGTGTGTGTGTGTGTGTCTTCCCTCAGGGATGCTGTCGGTGCTTTTTGGTGCAGATGTGCTGGAGCTAGAGGAAGATGTTGGAATGCAGCGGAGCTGCCAGTGCGGTGAATGCTGATGTGTTGCGCTGCACAGATGATATAAGCGAAGGGGGGGGGGGGATCCGCTCTCACATGTCTTCCTTGATGGGCTCCGTTGTCTGGTGAGACACACCAGAGAGTGTTGCCGTGTGTGTGTCTGTGTGTGTGTGTGTGTGTGTGTGTGTGTGTGTGTGTGTGTGTGTGTGTGTGTGTGTGTGTGTGTGTGTGTGTGTGTGTGTGTGTGTGTGTGTGTGTGTGTGTGCAGTGGGGAAGGATTCCTCTGCATTCATTTTGCGTTGACCCACATACAGGTTTTGCGGTTTCGAGGCGGCAGATTCGGCCCCTTTGATCTTCTGGTGTTGTAACTGCAGTGTAACCATGCCGATGACACGGGTCCTTGCAGCCCGGTCGACGCACACACACACACACACACGGGGGGGGGGGGGGGCAGCCGTGAGTTTAGCGTGATTGCGTGTGCACTTTGCGTGCCATTGGATCAAGCTAGGTTGTGCTCAGGCTCGGGATCGGGGGGATCGATTATGTAATGCTTTTTTTTGGGGGGGGGGGGTGTAATGTATTTGAGAGGGAAGCATTGATTTCATTAAGGAGATGAAGGGATCTCTGTCTCTACCCCTCGACCCCCCCTCACTCTTTCTTTCCCTCTGTTGGCGATATCACAGCGGATTGAGTGAATGGGGCTGAACATGGAGTAGTCCTGGTCCTGGAGGGGGGGGTGGGGGGGGGGGGGTAGACACATCACGGGAAGCGAGAAGCAGGACTGACCTTCGTGCCGACGCTCGCCACTTCTCTGGCAGCTGTTTCCAGGTCCTGGTGGTCAAGCAGAGCAGGTGTTTGGCTTCCTCTCACCGCGTTGGATTATTTATTTATTTGTTCGCTCTCCGGTCGCGCCACACATGACTTGAATCAAATTCCCCTTTTTTTTCTCCTGGATCAACAATGATTATTTATTTATTTTTATCCTTTTTGAGTACTATTCATTCGCTCCTGTTTCCATGGCAGCGTGACACATGCTTTTGCGGTAATCCTCCGATCTCCCTGTAGTGGAGAGGCTCTCCGAGATGTGGGAGAGATCTCCTGCTCCCTCAGCTCCTGATTGAATCAGGCTGCTCCGCCAGATCTTTGATCTAAAACCAGGCGATGCGCCTTTTTGCATGACGTGGAAATCGCCACCCGACTGGACTGTGTCATGTGACTGGTTTCATCATTTTAATATTTCATGACAGAGCGATTTTGGGACATATCCAGTAGTCACACACACACAAACACACACCTACATATGGAAAATATTCTGGTGCATCCTGAAGTGTCAGTGAGGCATCCTCATCTGTCACCATGACGACGGCTGTTTTTTCCCTTCCAGGCATGGATGTCCCGCCCCCCCCTCCCATGTTCACTCCTCTGTCCTGATTGGTTTATAATCCCCTTTAGCTTGTGTCTCACTAAGCCACCAGGGAAGTAGACATGTCCACAGGTTGATGGGAGGTTGGGGTGGGGGGGGTTGGTTGAATACAAACAAACAAACACACACAGAATCAGCTGTTTCTCAGAATGTGATGAGGTGCATTAAAACAAAAAGTTTTCCCACCCAGGAATGTCATCAAATCAGAGGCAAAGCAGTCTTAAAAAACGATGGGAAAAGAGAAGAACATTGACAAACTCTTATTTAGAAAGCAACAGTCGCTCAATATTAATACGCAGAAGCCTTGAATGCGAGTGGAGATCTAATGTAATGTCCATCCACGTGCAACCCGTGTCCCCGGGCCTCTGATGGCTCCTCACCTAGAGCCTAAGCAGCTCCTGTCAGGCTCGGTTAGCTCTAGCCGCGGCCCCCGGGGGACTGGATGCATGGTTATCTCTGGACCGGAGCGCGCTGATGAACACCACTTTGTATAAGAGAACAAAGCAGTCGGAAAAAAGCTCCGCCGCGGACGCACACGCCGTATTTTTTCTTCCACAGAGCACGCGGAGGTAAAAGTGCGGCTGCACGTGTGTGTGTGTGTGTGTGTGTGTGTGTGTGTGTGTCGCACGACGCCGCGGAGGCCTCGGCGTGACGGACGTCGACGCCGCTTCGGCAGATGGATGAATGACTGGAGACCCGTAGCCCTCACCTCGATTGTCAGTAAATGCATTTGTTCCATGTTGCCTGCCACGCTGGACCCATGGCAATTTGCATATCGTCAAAACAGATCCACCTTTCCCACCTGGAGGAGGAACTGTTGGACACCAAGCTCAGAGGGGCCTGCACTCTACCATGTGCAGCTGGATACTGGACTTCCTGTCGGGCCGCCAGGTGGTGAGGATGGCATCATCAAGTTTGCTGACGACACAACAGTGTTGGGGCTGATCACGAGACAGCCTACAGGGAGGAGGTTGGATCACTGGTACAGTGGTGCCAGGAGAACAGCCCAAGAAGACCAAGGAGCTGAGCACATCTCCGAGGACCTCACATGAACAACGCCTGTATTTCATCCTCAGAACATTCTACACCAGTACCATCGAGAGTGTTCTGACAGGTTGCATCACCAACTGCACCGCCCTGGTCCATCCTGGACATAAGTCAGGCCATCAGGCTGCTGAACAAGGACTGAGACCTACACACCAGAACATATTCTGTGAATATCTTGTATATTTTATTACTTTGTTTATATATATTTATATTGTATATATATATTGTATGTATATACATATATATATATATATAGTCTCAAAAAGTGTATATTTTATTACATTGTTTTATATATATATATTGCCATGATGTATATTCTATTACATTGTTTTATATATATATTGTTAATACTTTCTTCTTTTTTTTGTGTGGATATTGTATAGTTTATTCTCATTCTTATTCTTTTTTTAGTCTGCTACTGCTGTGATTATACTTGTATAAAAGGGGATGTGACAATAAAAACTTGAAACTTGAAACTTGAAACTTGAAACTTGGATGATGTCAGAACCGCTTTAATGAGAACGACCTTTAGCCTCTCCGAGTCCGCTAAAAGAATACTGACCCCCCCCCCCCCCCCCCCCACATGCACCACCGGTACTTGTGCAACTTCCACATGTATCTCAGCGTCGCATAATGCCCACATTATTTATTTATGACTTTAGAAAAGATTCGATGAGTCATCCTTCCGCGTTGTCAGAGATGAAATAACGAGCGTGAAGGAAGGGAGATTACATTTGTTTGCTCCTCAGCTCCTCATATTACATTAACACATGTAATTATTCTAATGTCATAATGGGCCAATTACCATCCAGTGTGTGGAGACCGGTGCTGTGCTTGTGCTCGCCGCCGTGTTGCTTCCTCCACTAATGGCTCTGCCTTTTTGTTGTTGCTGTTGTTGTTGTGGTGGTGCCGTATTTATTCGTTGTGTTGTGTGCCGTGTGGTCTGTGTCGGGCTCTTGTGTGTTGTTGTGTTTGCGCCCCCGAAGCTGCCAGTGGCTTTGAGGGTGTGTATTTGCATCCATTAGTAATCTGATTCACGCGGACAGATCGAGGCCCAGATGAGGCGCCGAGTTACGATAACGTGACAATTCAATTGTTTAATTCTTTGTTGTTGTGGATCAACGTCCGCGGTGCCCGTCACAAGCTTAACATGTCGCCTGTCTATCCCCCCCCCCCCCCCCCCCCCAGTTGATAAGTGGAGGTTCAATCGTCAACGCCGAGGCGGTATGGGACCATGTGACCATGGCGGACCGGGAGTTGGCGTTTAAGGCCGGCGACGTCATCAAGGTGCTGGACGCCTCCAACAAGGACTGGTGGTGGGGCCAGATCGACGAGGAGGAAGGATGGTTCCCCGCCAGCTTCGTACGGGTGAGTTAGACGCAACACACACACACACACACACACACACAGGCAAACAAGCTGACGAGCACACAGGAGAAGGCGCGCATGCACATTCACACTGTTGATTAATGCTTTATTTATCTCTGCATCACCATCGAGAGGTTTGAGAATAGCTGGCTAAGTGCCTCCATGGGGTGTTCAGGGACAATAAGACAAAGATGCTGATGAGCCCCTTTTTTCTTTCTTTGGCATAAACCTTCACTTCATGCCCTTGAAATTACACTTCAATTTACGACGTCCTCACTTTACATCCTGGTTGTGTTTCTTATCACATACTTCTTTCGCCTAACTTACCGAGGGGAAGACTCATCACCCGCGTTGTCGGTGGAGGCTCCTCCCCTTCCCCTCCCACAGACACTCCTCACCGTGGCCATTTCCCACCTGTCCCGCCCCTTTTTCATCTTCGCTCCCGGGAGGACAGCCAACCAAGTGTCTTTCTGCTCTGTCGTTCTCTCTCTCCAAGGTGGAGCCCCACCATCCTCAGCCCCAAACAAAACAGGTTTTCTATATCAACCCCATAGCAACTCCACGGTTCCAAAACACCATGTCAAAGGTGCGTTTCTTTTCCCCAGCTTCATCCACCCACCCATCCATCCAGCCCACCCGCCCCGCTCCGGTCCGTCTACGTACCCAAACGTTCCCGTGACGTTCTCACATCATTCTCAACAGGGTCGATAGAGAGTCAAAAGTAAAAAAAAGTAATGTTAAACGCCCGCACTCAAATTCTGCGACGTGGAATCAGATTTCAGGAAATCACTATTCCTGTTAATATTCAAGGAGATTTCCATTTCAAAGTATGGATCGTTAATCCTTCTTGCACTTCCCATTTACTGTTGACTCCGTCTTTCCAGAGCTCCACCGCCCGTCACTCTTCTTGTCCGTGGCGCCGCATTTCTCATCTCGTGTGTTTGGCATTCTCACCGCCGGGTCCCTTTGATGTTCTCTTGGCAAACTGTGTGTCACCGGGTGTGTCGGCTGCTGGGCGCCTGCAACCACGACGCCGCACAATGTGTGTGTGTGTGTGTGTGTGTGTGGTCCTGTTGTAAGCCTGTTGGCGAGTGCATGGAAATTGGGAGGTTGCGTGCAACTGTATATATGCATGCGTCTGTGCGAGGGGGGTGGGGGTGGAGGGAGTGGGGGGCGGAGTCACACACGGGGCCAATGCGGGGCGTTGGATATCCTCTGGCCACCAGAAAGAGGATTATTCTAAACTGTGTGTGTGTGTGTGTGTGTGTGTGTTTGGCAGTTGGTCCCTCACCTTCTGAAACGCTGGACCAGCAGTCAAACTCACTCTAAAGGAAGCTGTGTGTGTGTGTGTGTGTGTGTGAGATGTGTATTCACATGTGTGTGTTTGTGTCTGTATGTGGTGTGTGTGAGATGTGTATTCACATGTGTGTGTTTGTGTCTGTATGTGGTGTGTGTGAGATGTTCATGTGTGTGAAAAGAATGTGTGTGTGTGCAAGATGTGGTTTCACGTGTGTGTGTGTGTGAGAGATGTGTGTTTGTGTGAGTGTGTTGGTGTGTGTATGTGAGATGTGTGTTCACGTGTGTGTGTGTGTGTCTGTGTGTATGTGAGATGGGTGTTCGTATGTGTGTGTTTGTGTGTATGTGGTGTGTGAGATGTTTGTTCATGTGTGTGAGAATAGTGTTCATGTGTGTTCGTGTGTGTGTGTGTGTGTGTGATAGATGTGTATGTGAGATGTGTGTGTGTGTGTGTGTGTGTGTGTGTGTGTGAGATGTGTATTCACATGTGTGTGTTTGTGTCTGTATGTGGTGTGTGTGAGATGTTCATGTGTGTGAAAAGAATGTGTGTGTGTGCAAGATGTGGTTTCACGTGTGTGTGTGAGAGATGTGTGTTTGTGTGAGTGTGTGTGCGAGATGTGGTTTCACGTGTGTGTGTGTGTGTGTGTGTGTGTGTGTGTGTGTGTGAGATGTGGTTTCGTGTGTGTGTTGTGTGTGTGTGTGTGTGTGAGATGTTTGTTCATGTGTGAGATGTGTGTTCATGTGTGTGTGTGTGTGTGTGTGTGTGTGATAGATGTGTATGTGAGATGTGTGTGTTTGTGTCTGTATGTGGTGTGTGTGAGATGTGTGTGAGATGTTTGTTCATGTGTGTGAAAAGAATGTGTGTGTGCGAGATGTGGTTTCACGTGTGTGTGTGTGTGTGTGTGAGAGATGTGTGTTTGTGTGAGTGTGTGTGCAAGATGTGGTTTCACGTGTGTGTGTGTGTGAGAGATGTGTGTTTGTGTGAGTGTGTGTGCGAGATGTGGTTTCACGTGTGTGTGTGTGAGAGATGTGTGTTTGTGTGAGTGTGTGTGCAAGATGTGGTTTCACGTGTGTGTGTGTGTGTGTGTGTTTGTGTGAGTGTGTGTGCGAGATGTGGTTTCACGTGTGTGTGTGTGTGTGTGAGTGTGTGCATTAATGCTCTTCAGGTGTGAGTAGTACCTACATGTTTCTGTTTACTAATACTTTTGTTTCCATCAGATTAATATACACTCAACTGACATGACTGAGCACATGTTATTCAAGTGTATGTGTGTGTGTGTGTGTGTCTGTGTGTGTGTGCGTCTGTGTGTGTGTGTGTGTGCACTCAGCTGTGGGTGAACCAGGAGGACGTGGGCGGGGAGCCCTCTGAGGGGTCCAGCGACCTGCAGAACGGCCACTTGGACCCGACCAACCACTGTCTGTGTCTGGGCTCGCCGCTCCAGAACCGAGACCAGATGAGAGCCAACGTCATCAACGAGATCATGATCACGGAGAGACACTACATCAAACACCTCAAGGACATCTGTGAGGTACACACACACACACACACACAGCGTTTCACAATAGGGAAGGTAAATGTGTGAAGTAGCCCGTGTGAAGCTACTGAGGGTCCAGTATGAATTATTAACACTCCCACATTCACACTCTTCTTCAAGACATATTTATTTCTCTGTTGTTTTCAAAACACTCCAAAAATAGATATCTCTCTCTCTCTCTCTTATTTGTTTATTTATTTATTAGATAACAAGACACGATGTGACGAGTGTACACAACGATGGAGTCCACGTAGAATGTGTCATTATGATTCATGCCTAATCAAATTCAACGAGAGCCATTTGTTTCATTTTTAGCACGGCACGACTTTTAATAAACAACTCAAAACACAACACGTTAAAATCTAAAAGCTGTAACGATGACTCACAATCAAACTGTTGGATCATTTTTTTTCAATGTAGGTACATTTTCTATGTGTATTTATACTGTATATATGTGTGTAAAGTCCACTGGATAGCCTCATATGTTGGTTCTAATTTTCTTTCAGTGATGTAGCCCAAGTGAGATATCTTTTTCAGCCGGGTACCACATTGCAAAGCATTTTGGGTTTTAAAAAAGCAGCATTTTGCATATAATATGTAAAATATACTCTTCAGTTTATGAACTTACACTTATATTTTATTGAATATTTATTAAATAACTATTTTCAAAGGCTTTTTGAAAGGATGCTCATTTTAAATATATTTTTAAAAAATCTCACGTACCCCCTAGAGAACCTTCACGTACCCTCTAGAGGACCTTCACGTACCCCCTAGAGAACCTTCACGTACCCTCTAGAGGACCTTCACATACCCCCTAGAGGACCTTCACGTACCCCTAGAGGACCTTCACGTACCCCTAGAGGACCTTCACGTACCCCTAGAGGACCTTCACGTACCCCTAGAGGACCTTCACATACCCCCTAGAGGACCTTCACGTACCCCTAGAGGACCTTCACGTACCCCTAGAGGACCTTCACATACCCCTAGAGGACCTTCACGTACTCCTAGAGGACCTTCACGTACCCCCTAGAGGACCTTCACGTACCCCCTAGAGGACCTTCACGTACCCCCGAGAGAGGACGTTCACATAACCCCTAGAGGACCTTCACGTACCCTCTAGAGGACCTTCACGTACCCCCTAGAGAACCTTCACGTACCCCCTAGAGGACCTTCATGTACCCCTTAGAGAGGACCTTCACATACCCCCTAGAGAACCTTCACGTACCCTCTAGAGAACCTTCACGTACCCCCTAGAGGACCTTCACGTACCCCCTAGAGAGGACCTTCACATACCCCCTAGAGAACCTTCACATACCCTCTAGAGGACCTTCACGTACCCCCTAGAGAACCTTCACGTACCCCCTAGAGGACCTTCACGTACCCCCTAGAGGACCTTCACGTACCCCTAGAGGACCTTCACATACCCCCTAGAGAACCTTCACGTACCCCCTAGAGGACCTTCACGTACCCTCTAGAGGACCTTCACGTACCCCCTAGAGGACCTTCACGTACCCCCTAGAGGACCTTCACGTACCCCCTAGAGGACCTTCACGTACCCCCTAGAGGACCTTCACGTACCCCCTATAGAGGACCTTCACGTACCCCCTCTAGAGGACCTTCACGTACCCCCTAGAGAACCTTCACGTACCCCCTAGAGAACCTTCACGTACCCCCTAGAGGACCTTCACGTACCCCTTAGAGAGGGCCTTCACGTACCCCCTAGAGGACCTTCACGTACCCTCTAGAGGACCTTCACATACCCCCTAGAGGACCTTCACGTACCCCCTAGAGAGGACCTTCACGTACCCCCTAGAGGACCTTCACGTACCCCCTAGAGGACCTTCACGTACCCCCTAGAGAGGACCTTCACGTACCCACTAGAGGACCTTCACGTACCCCCTAGAGGGCCTTCACGTACCCCTAGAGGACCTTCACGTACCCCTAGAGGACCTTCACATACCCCTAGAGGACCTTCACGTACCCCTAGAGGACCTTCACTTACCCCCTAGAGGACCTTCACATACCCCTAGAGGACCTTCACGTACCCCTAGAGGACCTTCACGTACCCCTAGAGGACCTTCACATACCCCTAGAGGACCTTCACGTACCCCTAGAGGACCTTCACGTACCCCTAGAGAGGACCTTCACGCCCCTAGAGGACCTTCACGTACCCCTAGAGGACCTTCACGTACCCCTAGAGGACCTTCACATACCCCTAGAGGACCTTCACGTACCCCTAGAGGACCTTCACGTACCCCTAGAGGACCTTCACGTACCCCTAGAGGACCTTCACGTACCCCTAGAGGACCTTCACATACCCCTAGAGGACCTTCACGTACCCCTAGAGAACCTTCACGTACCCCCTAGAGGACCTTCATGTACCCCCTAGAGAGGACCTTCACGTACCCCCTAGAGGACCTTCACGTACCCCCGAGAGAGGACGTTCACATACCCTCTAGAGGACCTTCACGTACCCTCTAGAGGACCTTCACGTACCCCCTAGAGAACCTTCACGTACCCCCTAGAGGACCTTCATGTACCCCTTAGAGAGGACCTTCACATACCCCCTAGAGAACCTTCACGTACCCTCTAGAGAAGCTTCACGTACCCCCTAGAGGACCTTCACGTACCCCCTAGAGAGGACCTTCACATACCCCCTAGAGAACCTTCACATACCCTCTAGAGGACCTTCACGTACCCCCTAGAGAACCTTCACGTACCCCCTAGAGGACCTTCACGTACCCCCTAGAGGACCTTCACGTACCCCCTAGAGAGGACCTTCACATACCCCCTAGAGAACCTTCACGTATCCCCTAGAGGACCTTCACGTACCCTCTAGAGGACCTTCACGTACCCCCTAGAGGACCTTCACGTACCCCCTAGAGGACCTTCACGTACCCCCTAGAGGACCTTCACGTACCCCTTAGAGAGGACCTTCACGTACCCTCTAGAGGACCTTCACATACCCCCTAGAGGACCTTCACGTACCCCCTAGAGAGGACCTTCACGTACCCCTAGAGGACCTTCACGTACCCCCTAGAGGACCTTCACGTACCCCCTAGAGAGGACCTTCACGTACCCACTAGAGGACCTTCACGTACCCCCTAGAAGACCTTCACGTACCCCTAGAGGGCCTTCACGTACCCCTAGAGGACCTTCACATACCCCTAGAGGGCCTTCACATACCCCTAGAGGACCTTCACGTACCCCCTAGAGGACCTTCACATACCCCTAGAGGACCTTCACATACCCCTAGAGGACCTTCACGTACCCCTAGAGGACCTTCACATACCCCTAGAGAGGACCTTCACGTACCCCTAGAGGACCTTCACGTACCCCTAGAGGACCTTCACGTACCCCTAGAGGACCTTCACGTACCCCTAGAGGACCTTCACGTACCCCTAGAGGACCTTCACATACCCCCTAGAGAACCTTCACGTACCCCCTAGAGGACCTTCACGTACCCCTAGAGGACCTTCACGTACCCCTAGAGGACCTTCACGTACCCCTAGAGGACCTTCACATACCCCTAGAGGACCTTCACGTACCCCCTAGAGAACCTTCACGTACCCCCTAGAGGACCTTCATGTACCCCCTAGAGAGGACCTTCACGTACCCCCGAGAGAGGACGTTCACATAACCCCTAGAGGACCTTCACGTACCCTCTAGAGGACCTTCACGTACCCCCTAGAGAACCTTCACGTACCCCTTAGAGAGGACCTTCACATACCCCCTAGAGAACCTTCACGTACCCTCTAGAGAAGCTTCACGTACCCCCTAGAGGACCTTCACGTACCCCCTAGAGAGGACCTTCACATACCCCCTAGAGAACCTTCACATACCCTCTAGAGGACCTTCACGTACCCCCTAGAGAACCTTCACGTACCCCCTAGAGGACCTTCACGTACCCCCTAGAGGACCTTCACGTACCCCCTAGAGAGGACCTTCACATACCCCCTAGAGAACCTTCACGTATCCCCTAGAGGACCTTCACGTACCCTCTAGAGGACCTTCACGTACCCCTAGAGGACCTTCACGTACCCCTAGAGGACCTTCACGTACCCCTAGAGAGGACCTTCACGACCCCTAGAGGACCTTCACGTACCCCTATAGAGGACCTTCACGTACCCCTAGAGGACCTTCACTTACCCCTAGAGGACCTTCGCGTACCCCTAGAGGACCTTCACTTACCCCCTAGAGGACCTTCACGTACCCCTAGAGGACCTTCACGTACCCCTAGAGGACCTTCACGTACCCCTAGAGGACCTTCACATACCCCTAGAGGACCTTCACGTACCCCTAGAGGACCTTCACGTACCCCCTAGAGGACCTTCACGTACCCCTAGAGGACCTTCACGTACCCCTAGAGGACCTTCACATACCCCTAGAGGACCTTCACATACCCCTAGAGGACCTTCACGTACCCCCTAGAGGACCTTCACGACTCTCTAGAGGACCTTCACGCCCCTAGAGAACCTTCACGTACCCCCTAGAGGACCTTCACGCACTTTAGAGGGCCTTCACGTACCCCTAGAGGACCTTCACGCCCTCTAGAGAACCTTCACGTGCCCCTAGAGGACCTTCGTAGAGAGGCCTTCTAGAGGACCTTCACGTACCCCCTAGAGGACCTTCACATACCCCCATTGAGAACCACTGGCCTCATACATGTACAGCACAGCTACACTTTCTGCTTTTAAACTTTTGTATGTAACTTTGAAGGTTTTTTATCTTTTAAGAATCTGACAATAGCTCATAATAATAATAATAACTGCTCCACATGATGTCTTGTTCTAGAAACAAACATCTTTATTAGATTACTGATTATTGAAGTTTGTATTTGTGAAAATTTGACTTTGAGGTTTCCAGATAGTCGTCTTATATTACATAATGATGGAAAACAGACCATAGTTATAATCAATAACTGTATCTTACAGTAACAGTATAACATCTGGTTAATCGTATTCCTGCTGATTATGTAAAAAACAAAGACAAATTCACAAAAAGTTGAAGTAAGCTTGCATCATCCAGTGTCTGTGACCTCTACGTGTGATACACAGAGGTCACATCTGAATATACAACACCTGCACACTGACTTTGGGTGGGAAGATTTTCTAGTGCAGATTTTTGTGCTTATCTAATCATCTTTCCTCCACCCCGTGAATGCCCTTTGTAAAGATGCAATAAAGCATAAATTCCACCTTCTCACCTCCTCACTTATTGCCTGTGAAATACCCAGAATGCTCGGATGAAAGAAAACAGACGCGGACGAGCCAGTCACCGGGTTATTCGTTAAATTAAATATTTAAAATGATACTTTATCGTCACTTTTTCCACTATTTCACGTGAGTAAAAGTAAAGTGTTTTAGAATTGAGAGAAAATAAATTTAAATTAAATTAAAAGCTGATATTTTTCTAGTCACTATGATGGAAGAAGCTTCCGATCTCAATCATAAGAATTTATTCTCGTCACGCCCTACCCATCCATCTTTTTGTAAAGAGACTTTTCTCCTCTTTAATTTTGATTATTTGCGGTGAGCTCGACGGCACAAAACAAAACAAAAAGTGAGTGTTTCATAGAGGGAGAGAATTATGGACGTGAAACAGCAAAACAAGCAAACCTTTCCCCAACGTGCCGAAGCTTCGGGGCATTTAATTAAACACTGACAGAAATTGAGGCCGCAGTTCAACCTTCACAAAATAGTTCTTAACTCTGAGGGACTCACAGTTCATTTTTATATTAAACGAAAGATGTTTAAGGAGGAGACTTCCGATGTTTATTAGAAAGAACGAACTGCGGCGGGACGTAACGAGCCGTGGCTTCCGTCACGCTTTTCCGCGGCGGTTTTCCGACGGTCTTTGAACGCCCCCTCATCGTAGCGGTGACCCGTGCTGTTGTTGCAGGGCTACCTGCGCCAGTGCAGGAAGCGCGTGGACATGTTCAACGACGACCAGCTGAAGGTCATCTTCGGGAACATCGAGGACATCTTCCGCTTCCAGATGGGCTTCGTGAGAGACTTGGAGAAACAGTACAACACGGACGACCCCCACCTCTCTGAGATCGGGCCGTGCTTTTTAGAACACGTGAGTTCAAATGGCGTGTGTTCCTTTCACAACGCACTTTATTATAACACACATTAAAAAAATAACCTCGACGTCCAGCTTGAGAGCGTAATTGTAATTGCAAATCGTTTTGTTCGGTTTTGTTATCTCAAGATCAGAATTTCATTATCTCGTTATCTTGAGATAACAGTTAAGCCGTGGTTATAATTAAGTCAGCAGCAAACTGTCTTTAAAAAAAAATAGTAAAAATAATAAGATAATTAAGCCATGATCTCGAGAGAAAAAAAGTCACAGCTTTAATAAACACACATTAAAAAGAGAATTTTGTTTCATATTTTTGTTTCTCTTTTTATCTTCTCTATTTGTTTATTTATGTTCCTGCACCATCTTTTACAGTGTGTTGTGCTTTGCTCTTTTACTTGTTGACATGTTTTGGCTCCTGTTATTGACAAATTGTTTTAATCGACTACTGTAACTGCACTTTGTGACACTTTGTCTGTGATAAGTGCAAAATAAATAAACTTTACATACATACTTACTTACATACTTACTTACATACTTACATACTTACTGACTTACATACTTACTTACATACTTACATACTTACATACTTACATACTTACTTACTGACTTACATACTTACATACTTACTTACTTACATACTTACATACATACTTACTTACTGACATACTTACTGACTTACTTACATACTTACTTACTTACTTACTTACATACTTATTTACATACTTACTTACATACTTATTTACATACTTACTTACTGACATACTTACTGACTTACTTACTGACTTACTTACTTACAAACTTACTTACTGACTTACTTACTTAAATACTTACTCATATACTTAGATAATTACATACTTACTCATATACTTAATTACATACTTACTTACTGACTTACTTACATACTTACTAACATACTTACTTACTTACATACTTACTAACATACTCACTTACATACTTACTAACATACTCACTTACTTACATACTTACTAACATACTTACATACTTCCATACTCACTCACATACTTACTTAAATACTTACTCACATACTTACATACTTACTTCCTCTCCTCTTTAATCTACAGCAAGATGGCTTTTGGATCTACTCTGAATACTGTAACAACCACTTGGACGCCTGCATGGAGCTGAGCAAGCTGATGAGGGACGGCCGGTACCAGCACTTCTTCGAGGCGTGCCGCCTCCTCCAGCAGATGATCGACATCGCCATCGACGGCTTCCTGCTCACGCCCGTCCAGAAGATCTGCAAATATCCACTCCAACTGGCCGAGCTTCTCAAATACACGGCGCAGGAGCACAGGTAGCGTACGCCTCGTCACAAAGAAGTCACGTTTCAATCTGGAGCCGCTGCTTTTGCGATGCCAGTATTGAAGCATCGCTGTGTTCCAGATGCATTGTGTTGCTATGCAGCCGTTGACTGGAGCGGTGATCATCCATGCATGAAATGTTATTTTGCACCGTTTTTTTTGTTGCAAAAGCTTAAACGTAGATGCCCAAACCTAGATAGCACAACATTGCAACTCATCACGTCATGACATCATCTCAACACGCAGCCGTAGGATCATTGCACAGAACTCTGGATATATATATATATAAATATATATACAGTATATATATATATACAGTGTTTCCTCTACCATTATATCAGGGTGGTCGCCCGCCCCTCTGTTATTTTCTCTATAGCGCCAGATTACAACTAAAGTAATTTAAGGTTCCCCACCTTGTTCTTTTATTAAACTAAACGGCCGTGCGTTATTGATCGCATTGACACAACGGCATGTCATTTCTGTCTACGTGGTCGCGCTAAAAAAAATGTTAACAGTAATTAACCACAAAGAAATAAGAATTATATTGAATATGATTGTCAGATTCATGTTTTGTTTGTTTTTTGTTCAAAGAAATCGAAGAAAACATTTTGAACCTGTAGACGACTGCCTAATAGTCTTATTATCGCCATTTTTATGACAATTGATCATATACTGTAAGCCTAAATAAGTATATTTATTATTTTTATACAACGGTTAAATGTTATTTCACAAGAATCAAAAAGTGCCCCCAATTTATTTTTAAATGCCCCTGTAGACCTAGGGGAAACACTGATATATCTATATATATATATATATAGATTGATTGCAGATTAAATATGAATCTGGGCTTTTGCTGGCGCGCGTAGGAGCCAACAAACACCGCGCAGACGCCCGGTAAACATTCGGTAAACATTTGGCGACGCAGGAGAGCATCCAGATGTGCAAACCGGTGCATGCGGGCCCTCAGAAACACGGCGCGGCTGATTCAGAGCATCTCAGCCAGCTCGGGGTCATTGACAGAGCAGCCAGGGAGGGACAGGTGCCAGCTCCGCCTGCCAGATCACAGTGTTTGGCTGCTTGGAGCTCACACACACACACACACACACACACACAGAGGGCATTATCTTCCAACGCGAGGACGGAATCCGTTGCATTTCTGAGCCAGAGGGATAAATCCAGCTCATAGTTTAAGTGTGCAGAGAGAAAGTGGCTGATTAGAATTAAATGTTATTTTCAGTGTGTTCCTGCAGACTTACTGCTGCTCCCTCTGAGTTTATGACCCCCCGGTCCTTTTATTTAATAGGCTCCTCTGTATCATTCACCGCTGCAACGTGTCTTTTCTGTTTTTTAATGGGTAACCTCGAACTCCCCAGAGCTATAAATTGAACCCTTTAACACCCCCCGTGAGTACTGATGTATACACTGTGTCCGTAGTGATTATCGATACGTGGCAGCAGCGCTGGCAGTAATGCGGAACGTCACTCAGCAGATAAACGAGAGGAAGAGGAGGCTGGAGAACATCGACAAGATCGCCCAGTGGCAAGCCTCCGTCCTGGACTGGGAGGTACATACTGGGAGGAGGTCGAGGTTTTACTGGCAGAGTGGGGTCCACCGGGACGGGGGAACTTTTACTTTATTCACATCTAACCTGATTTATCTCCATCAGGAGAGATTTGACTACGTCACAATTGGGGTGAAAATCGTTGGTGATTAGACCCATTTGTGACGTAGTCATAGTGTGGGGGGTGGGGGTGGGAGGGGGGTAGTGATGCCACGGCTAGTGCAGGAGTCGTGGTGAAGGGGGTTAAAAGAATTGGCTGAAGATCTTGATGATGGGGATTTTTTGGGTGAGCTCAGTGGCTGCTGGATGTGGTGTGTGGGGGGGGTGGGGGGGGGGGGTCACGTTGGTTCACACTGAATTCACAAACGTTTTCCACCAATGATGCGATGGTTTATCTTGGAGCAAGCGCCCAGAATCAGTTCATGGAACCGAAGCTGGAGAGCAACAGACGCAGAGATTTGCATAAAAAATTCCCAAAGTCACTCCTTGAACTTCTTAAATGTTTTGTCTTTTTTGCACCAACCCAAAAAAATTACTTCGTAGTGCAGCAAGTTCTCAGAAAGTTGAAGGACTTCTATGATGAGGTCATAATGGAGACAGCAGAGGCAGAAATATCCTCAAGTTTGGGTTAAGCTATATGTAATTTAAAAAAGCTTGATCTTACATATCCCATAATGTAACGTTATGGCATTTTAGATGTTACGCCTAGTTGGTAAACAATAAACCCGATTAAATCACAGTTTAACTTGTGATTTTTGAAATGTCCCCACTGTGGAACAAATAAAGGAATATCATATCATATCATACCAAACTTTTAAAGATCAATTCAGTTTATTTTATATAGCCCAATATCACAAATTACGAATTATCCTCAGAGGGTTTAACAATTTGTACACATACGACATCCCTAACCTTTGACCTCACATGGGATCAGGAAAAACTCCCAAAAAATAGATTAAAACCCTTTCAGGGGGGAGTAGAAGAAGAAACCTCCAGGAGAGCAACAGAGGAGGATCCCTCTCCAGGATGGACAGAACAATAGACGTCATGTGACCAGATGGAAGCGTGACAGAGTTATGACACATTCAATGAATATGACTTATGAATAGTTCGTAGTAACCACGGTCCAGACCTCCACAATCCATGAAGCAGAAGGAGGTAGAGAGGAGGGGGGGCATCCGCAGGGCCATGACAGGAGGCCTTAATATCCAGGATTCAATATAAACCTCTCTTTAAACGACAGTTAAAACCTTAAACTCCAACGTGATCCAGTTTGAACTCTTTTCAGATGGATTGAGCAAAGAATAACCCGCGCTCAAGCTCAAAGAAAACAAAAGTGACAAGTGCAAGGAACTTTTGAGCTGGTGATGTCACCGTGTCTGCTCCGAGCAAACGGCTGGATACGGAGGTTTCTCACTCGACTCGAGGTTTTGTAGTTTATTCGATTTAACCAACACATCATGAAAACTGAGTTTCTACACAGAGTCGAGCCAGAGCAACTCTTGAACTCTCGGTCCTACTTGGCATCACAGTTGCACAGTGTGATGCCCTTAAGTAGGGGTGGGTATGTTTTATTTATTTTTTTACGATATCGGTGTTAAACCGATCCTTTTAAAACGATACTTTAAAAAAAAAAAAGAAGCACAAAACGACGATTGACAATGACCACATTAAAACCTCTCCGGACATATTCCCTGCAAAAGCCGTTCACATGGCCGCACTGACGAACAACGGATATCAGACTGTCGCGCTCGTAGCTTAAACATGGTTAGAATGGCTAGTTTATTATGTGTTGGCCTACTTTTATGAACGCAAGACTTGCAATCAACGTTACGATCAATGGCGCCGGTTTTCGGTACCCAACCCTACCCCTGAGTATCTCCTCCATTCCCTCACCGTGTGTGTGTGTGTGTGTGTGTGCATCCAGGGGGAGGATATCCTGGACAGGAGCTCGGAGCTCATCTACACCGGGGAGTTGTCATGGATCTATCAGCCCTACGGACGCAGCCAGCAGCGAGTGTTCTTCCTCTTTGATCACCAGCTGGTTCTCTGTAAGAAGGTAGGCATCTCTCTCTCTCTCTCTCTCGCTCTCTCTCTCTCTTTGTTCACTTCCTTCCTTTTTGTTGAAGACCGTAAAGAAAAACAAAATGTTTTTAAAAAGCTGACACGTGGGTCTGTGTTCTTGAAATGGCCGGTGGGCGGAGTAGTGCACTTGAAGGCCACGCGACGCCTTCAAAGCGCACGGGAGAGCTGCAGATAGATTACGTAATGCCTTTTACGAGATGCGGATAAAAATCCTCGGCACCTTTTCTTTTTTTTTCACGAAATGGAGCGGCGGCGGCGAGGTTTGGGCTCTGCTGTCAGACGGATGTTCACGCTCGACTAGACCCCACAATGCATTGCACCGCGGAGACACTGAGACGCGGACACACGGAGGCCGGAGTACTGCATCATCGCTCAGGGGAGCGCACACACGAGAGGAACCGACAAAGACGTCGCTGAACCCTGTGTGTGTGTGTGTGTGTGTGTGTGTGTGTGTGTGTGTGTGTGTGTGTGTGTGTGTGTGTGTGTGTGTGTGTGTGTGTGTGTGTGTGTGTGTGTGTGTGTGTGTGTGTGTGTGTGTGTGTGTGTGTGTGTGTGTGTGTGTGAGCGGTCCTGGTCCACTAAATACAAAACAGCCGTGTGTAGATTTTAGTCTTTTGTTCCTTCTCCAACATCCTCAGTGTAATTTTGGCTCTCGGGGTGTGTGTGTGTGTGTCACACGCTGCATGGAGACGTCCATCTTTTCCTTCCATCTTCTCCTTCCATCTTTTCCTTATCAGCACAACCGATGCAGATATGTCTCGGCACGCTTATTAAAAAGATTCCCTTTTTCCTTTTCTTCCCACCGTCCCTGACCGCATCGCGCGGCCGGTAGTAATCCGGCCCCCGAGGCCGTCGTCAAGATGAGGGCTTTTTATTCATGAGGACGTCTTATTCCTTCTAAGTAGCGATGGTCAAGGTGACTCGTGGTCGAGAGGAGGACCGATTGTTTTGTTCTGATGATTATTGATTCTTCGTCGGTCCGATGTGACGGTGAAATGATTTACACTTATTTTCTGACATTTTGGCAAATATTTCAAAGATTTATCATAATTGCTGTCATGGTGAACGGTGATAATAATAATTATTATAATAATACATTTATTTTGTATAGGGCTTTAAAAAGGTACTCAAAATTAAAGTAGTTCAAAAATCTAAATAAAATAGTTAGAATAGTTTGATATTTTATTGGTTAAGAGACGCACTATTTTTTGTCACAATGTTAGTTTCATACCCTCTCTCTCTCTATATATATATATATTTATATTATATTTATATATTATATATATATATATATACACTACCGTTCAAAAGTTTGGGGTCACTTAGAAATGTCTATATTTTTCAAAGAAAAGCACTGTTTTTTCAATAAAGATAACATTGAATTAATCAAAAATACCCACTATACATTGTTAATGTGGTAAATGACTATTCTAGGTGGAAACGTCTGGTTTCTAATGAAATATCTCCATAGGTGTATAGAGGCCCATTTACAGCAACTATCACTCCAGTGTTCTAATGGTACATTGTGTTTGCTAATCGCCTTAGAAGACTAATGTCTGATTAGAAAACCCTTGTGCAATTATGCTAGCACAGCTGAAAACAGTTATGCTGGTGATATAAGCTATAACTGGCCTTCCTTTGAGCTTGAAGTTTGAAGAACAAAATTAATACTTCAAATATTAATCATTATTTCTAACCTTGTCAATGTCTTGACTACATTTTATATTCATTTGATAAATAAAAGTGTGATTTTTCATGGAAGACACGAAATTGTCTGGGTGACCCCAAACTTTTGAACGGTAGTGTATATATTATATATTATACATATATATATATATATATATATGGACTTTAACGAGGCATTCCTTATTTACTCATACTGTATAACTGTCCGCCCTTATTTCATAATCAATTAATAATTGTAATGATTTTACGATTTTCAGCTCCTCAAACATAAACTATATGCCGCCATACACTCTTTTATATTCGCAAATCTTCCACGCCTTAAGTGAACGCACCTTAACTGAAAAGACATGAATATTTATTCTTTTAATCTAAACTATTGTCTCATTCATTTGTGCCATTAAGCTTTTATACTCTATGCTTTGGAATTCTCATTGTTAGTTTAAATACGTCATTTTATCACTTTTTCATGGATACAATGTATTTCATGTATAAAAAAGAAAATGTTGATCATGGAAATTTGGTTTCAAGTCCTGGAAACCCATCAACATGTGTATGAACCCGAACATTAACATACCTCTTCTCCTCCTCCTCCTCCTCCTCTTCCTCCTCCCAGGATCTGATACGCCGAGACATCCTCTACTACAAGGGCCGCATCGACATGGACCGCTACGACGTGCAGGACACCATGGACGGGCGCGACGACGACTTCAACGTCAGCGTGAAGAACGCCTTCAAGCTGTGCAACAAGGACAGCGAGGAGCTCCACATCTTCCTGGCCAAGAAGCCCGAGGAGAAGGTGCGCTGGCTCAGGACCTTCCACGAGGAGAGGAAGATGGTGCAGGAGGACGAGAAAATCGGTCAGTTGCGGATCCCTCCCTCCCTGTGGGGAAAGCTTGAGTTTCATTCACATTGTGTTATTATGAAGCTTAAAGTAGGTGTTGTACTTTATTGTGAAAAACATTTAAAGTAGGTGTTGTACTTTATTGTGAAAAAACATTTAAAGTAGGTGTTGTACTTTATTGTGAAAAACATTTAACGTAGGTTTTGTACTTTATTGTGAAAAACATTTAAAGTCGGTGTTGTACTTTATTGTGAAAAACATTTAAAGTAGTTTTTTTATTTCATTGTGAAAAACATTTAAAGTAGGTTTTGTACTTTATTGTGAAAAACATTTAAAGTAGGTGTTGTACTTTATTGTGAAAAACATTTAAAGTAGGTGTTGTACTTTATTGTGAAAAACATTTAAAGTTGGTTTTGTACTTTATTGTGAAAAACATTTTCACAGTAAAAGCCAGCATCTTTATGAGCTGCTAAATATTATATATATATAGGTCTGGAGAAATTAAATCCCTAAACTTTTGGAAAAAATCATGGAAATATATATATTCATATGTTCATTTAAATAATCTATATGCTTTTAAAAGAATGACGCTCTAAATATAAGCCGGCAAACGCTCTTTCTTACTTGCAGCGCACATTTTTCGCGCTGCAAGTGAACGCACCTTAACTGAAAAGACAGAAATGTTTTATTCTTTTAATTAAACTATTGTCTCTCATTCATTTGTTTCATTTAAGGTAATATACTCTGTGCTTTGGAATTCTCATTGTTAGTTTAAATACAAAATTGTCTCACTTTTTCATGTATGCACCGAGATTTCACAAAACCTTTGGTCATGGACATTTAGTTTGAAGTCCTGGACACCCATCAACACATGTGTGAACCCCGTATTATTCACACGCCTTTTTGCGATGTCGTTTGCCGCTCAGGTTTTGAGATCTCCGAGTCCCAGAAGCGGCAGGCGGCCATGTCGGTGAGAAAGGTGACCAAACAGAAAGGTGAGGCAACAAGAAGATATCAGGTGTTTTCCCCTTTTTTTTCTTTTCTCCTCGCTGGTGTTCGTTCTCTGTCTTCTCATCGCTGTTTACTCTTTACCCCTTAACCTCTTTTTTATTTATTTTTGTCTAACTCTCTATCCACACTTTTTTTATGAATGGACCCCCTAGCCCACAGGTGTCAAACACAAGGCCCGCCTCATTGTATGCGGCCCCTGACGGCTTGAAAAGACAATTATTAATTAGGGGCGGCTGTAGCTCAGTGAGGTAAGGGGGTCGTCCTGCAACCCCAAGGTTGCCGGTTCGATCCCGGCTCTCCCCATTAGTTGCAAGTCGAAGTGTCCTTGAGCAAGGCACTGAACCCCCCAGTTGCTTCCCGGGCGCATCACTGCAGCCCACTGCTCCTTAATAACTAAGGATGGGTTAAATGCAGAGAACTAATTTCCCCTTGGGGATTAATAAAGTATATATCTAATCTATCTTATCCTGTGCTTTTATTTTGAAGGTTTCAAATTAAATGGATTTATGTTATAATATTAGAGAAATGTTCTTATGTACAATATTTCTACTCTCAAATAAACAATAACCAAATGCAAAGAGAGTTATTTACCACTATGTTTGAGTAGTTTATAAAGCGTTTCAGTTAAAACCCTTTACGGGCGGCCATGATGCTGACCCTAGACTATCTGTGTACCGCTACGTAAGCTCGTAAAAAGTCACGTTGATTCACGTCTCGTATCACTTTCGATATTCATACTTCCTTTTGGGTTAAATGTCCGTCGGGTTAAATTTAATAACTAGAGTTGCGCAGCAGCTGTTAAGCATCAATGAAAAGACAGAGGGCTGTTTGCATGTGTGGAGTTTAAAGGGTGATCGCGGTGTGGGAGACGTGTGGGTCAACGACAACAACACATGACAAACTGTTTGCTATTGTTCTTTTACCGAGTCAGGGCGCTTGTTGGTGTGAATTACATCCAGACTTTTTACGGTATTCAATTAAATTAAATTCAGTTTATTATACATTTGACCTCACATCGAATCAGGAAAAACTCCAAAGAAATTAAAAAGGGGGGGAAAGGGAAGAAAGAAACCTTCAGAAACCACTTTGGTTGATTCTGATGTGTACAGAAGTTTAATTGACATTTAAATTGTAGAACAAGGAGCCTTTACTTTACATTGTGCGTCCCTTTTTTATGTTGTTTTGATTTATTCAGTTTCTGTTGGAAAGCCAGATTATGTCAAAATATTAAAAACTCTCCCAACAGCTGCCGACTATCTCAGTAACAGAAAAAAAACACGCCAAGCTAATTATTATTCATAAATATGCCAATTCCTCTCAAAGCATCCGACAGAAGACCCACATATCCAGAACATGTCTGTATCATCCTTTAAGAATTAAGACATTTTAGTACCAGACTAGATGTTGAACATTTACCATTACTGATGTTCTCACGATAAGCATGACCATCCATTAAGGTATTAATTAACCCCTCCCCCCCCCCCCCCTCTGGCGGTAGGACCCCTGTAGACGTGTGTTGTGTGTTTCTAAAGTGCTGTGTGTGTCCATGGCTGGCACAAGGTGAAGTACTCCTCTTGAATTTCAGATTCATTTATAGCTTTCATCTTGAGAAAGAGGGCCATGTTGTATGGACATGGTGTGAGAATGATAAAGGTATACACACACACGCATTTTAGAGTTCTCCCGAGCGAGAGCTAGCACAATAAGATGCCATGGCAACCGGGACGGCGTTGCGTGTGACCCGGAGCGCGCCGTCGCGGTCTCAGTCTGTTGCTCCGCGTCGTCTCGACTAAAACGAGATGAAAAACACAAATACATCGAAAGCCCTTCCAACTGCTAAAAAAAAAAAACTAGAACGGGCACTCGGTAGAGCGCATACCTTCGCATATCACAAGATTGGGCATTGAATTATGATTTTTTTTGGCATTAGTTGCATGCCAATTGGATAAAAATTTACCGCGCTATGGTAAAAAGAAGATGTTGACCTTTTCATGACCTTGACATTGACCTTTGACCCGATCGATCCCAAAATCTAATCAAATGGTCCCCGGATAATAACCAATCATCCCACCAAATTTCATGTGATTCGGTTTAATACTTTTTGAGTTATGCGAGTAACACGCATACAAATAAATAAATCAATAAATACACGGCAATCAAAACATAACCGTCTGCATTTTCAATGCGAAGGTAAAAAACAGTGTTTGCTCCGCCCCCAACCACAAAAACACACTGTTCCTCATCAAGATGCCATGGCAACTTTTGAATAGTTCACCTCCCAATACTGACTGTATCTAATTCTGTTTTTTTTAACTGCACTATAGCAACAGCTGCGATGCTTGTAGAGCGTCGCTCGACGGCGGCGTAGAGCGTAGGCGGCGTGCATACCGACGGCTTCCTGTTGGCTCTGGTGTTGTTCTCGAGTGTCCGGGGGTCGGGGGGGGAGGTGCTACTCGAACGAACGCGGCGGGGAGAGAACGCCCCTCGTCATTGGCTCCCGGCGTTCTCTTCGAAGTTCGATTCGGATAGCATCTCCCGTCTCCCTCGCTGTCATCGCATCGCTGAGTTTTCCACCCGCGCGCGCGTCGCCCAAATTCAGCTGCCGTCGTACGTTCATACAGCCTCGCGTCTCACGCCGCGTTCACACCAACGCGCTTCGCCCGCGGGAGTTTACT
Organism: Pseudoliparis swirei; assembly: GCF_029220125.1. Lineage (NCBI taxonomy): Eukaryota > Metazoa > Chordata > Actinopteri > Perciformes > Liparidae > Pseudoliparis > Pseudoliparis swirei. The sequence continues at coordinate 3,466,873 of NC_079406.1, read as the reverse complement.
CGCTCGACTATTTGTGGCTTTTTCGTTTTCATTCCCGCCTTAGAGGGGGCGGGGCTTATCTCCGTGGCTTTACATCCGTGGAAACAGTTATCTTTTCCTTCATCCACCACGGAGGAACTAACCACTAGTTCTGCTTTATACTTAATAATGCTGTATATTCTACCACCTTATGTACAGTGTGTTTTTTATATTTTTTCTTCTTATTATAATAATAATTATTCTTATTCTTGTTGTTATTATTATTATTATTATTATAATAGTGTGTGTGTACCTCTGTTGACTCGGAGAGCCCTGCAAAACACTTCCAATGTGTCTGGACTGATGGTCACAAATGGCAAATAAAAAACCTTGAACTTGTTGAGGACGTCCCACAAACGTCTGAACATCTAACGCCCTCGTGTTTGGGTTCATAACATTAATATCATATATACAGGACTGTCTCAGAAAATTAGAATATTGTGATGAAGTTCTTTATTTTCTGTAATGCAATTAAAAAAACAAAAATGTCATGCATTCTGGATTCATTACAAATCAACTGAAATATTGCAAGCCTTTTATTCTGATTTATTGCTGATTATGGCTTACAGCTTAAGAAAACTCAAATATCCTATCTCTAAATATTAGAATATCATGAAAAAGTATACTAGTAGGGTATTAAACAAATCACTTGAATTGTCTAATTAACTCGAAACACCTGCAAGGGTTTCCTGAGCCTTGACAAACACTCAGCTGTTATAAATCTTTTTTTTTACTTGGTCTGAGGAAATATTAAAATTTTATGAGATAGGATTTTAGAGTTTTCTTAAGCTGTAAACCATAATCAGCAATATTAAAAGAATAAAAGGCTTGCAATATTTCAGTTGATTTGTAATGAATCCAGAATGCATGACATTTTTGTTTTTTTAATTGCATTACAGAAAATAAAGAACTTTATCACAATATTCTAATTTTCTGAGACAGTCCTGTATATATATATATATATTTATACATGACATCACCCGTAGGCTCACGCAGCTCGGTGACCTTCACCTCTACGTCTGAATGTCTCTTCCAGCTCCACTAGAGCAGCAGTTAGATTCACCAACGGAGGAGCAGCTCGACTCTGATTGGCTGTCGCAAGTTCGTCGTCGGGCGAAAAAATGTGCAACGCGTTTGGTGTGAACGCAGCGTCGGGCTCCTTGTGTGCGTCTCCGTGTCGCCGTTGGACGCATGACTCGGTGTTGTGTTCTTGTGTCGGTCCCGAGATGCATTTTTACTGACGACCATTTCCTGTTTTGCTGTCCTCCTCTTCTTCTTCTTCTTCTTCTTCTCCTCTCGCTTTGTGCCCTGCGCTGCCTCCTTTGTCCCGTCCCCCCCCCCCTCCTTTTTTTTGTTGCACCTTGCCTTTTCTCAGGTGTAAACAGGTGCACGCCCCCCTCGTACCCGCCCCCCCAGGACCCCCTCAGCGCGGGGCAGTATGAGGCATCGGAGGACATGGCACAAGGAGAGGTTTTTGAATTCAGTCAATCCAAAAGAGGCCAGGCTCCTTTCTGGCATAATTTTAGTAGATTAGCTCCATTTAAGAAATAAGAGACACTCACATTGGACTCTTCTGAAGGACCAGATATTTTTCTTAGAAGCACTAAACACTGGAGGATCATGATGAAGAAAATACCACACACACACACACACACACACACACAAGAGACTTTTGAAATCATGGACCATATATAATACGGCGTGTGACTGGAAGCAGCAAGAGGACTTGAAGACTTTGATTTCAAAAAACATTTGAGGAAAAAACAACAACAACAAAAACTTTATAATTCAACATGTGTCAGTGACGTTCTTAGTCATCACGCTTTTTTCCAGCCGAGTCGCCCGTCATGAACTCGTTCCCCTCCCTCGGATTCGACATCTTCTTCACGCCACCTGAATGGAGGGGGGGGGGGGAGGGGGCGATCTCGCTATGTGAGATTTGCTCGTTGCGTTCTTTCTGAATGTGAGATTGAATAACGACGGGACCCCCCCCCCCCCCCCCACGGCGGCTTCTGAAGGACCTATCGGACGCCATCGCTGAGTTAGACCCAGGCCCCTAACATCTGGACCCCCCCCCCCCTCATCCACACGTTCCTCTCTCTAGCTGCTCGCATACAGTAACCACCCTCACCCCACCAGGTCTGACGTTTCACGGTGTCTCCCCTCGCTCTCCACCACCCATCACCCGTGCTCTCTCTATCTCTCTCTCTCCACCCCTCCCGCTCAGACGAGCTCCTCGCTTCTTCTTTTTTTTTTTTTTTGTGGAAACCTGCCATTGGCTCGGAGTTACAACGTCGCTACAGTTGGAACATCCTATAGAATACCGACATCACCTTTCACCCTCACACTTCTGACAGGGTATTCCATAACCGCCGACGAAGCCCCGCCCCCTCTCCCCCCAGAGACCACCCCTGTAGCACTGTGCTGGCAGCTCACCGGACGACGTCTGGAAAGAAAAACGTCCGACAAACCGGAAGTCGAAGCGTCGGCCATCAAAACAAAGACTCCTTCGATCGGCTTGATTTTTTCTTTCTTTTTTCGAGCAGCGCCACGCCGGGGGAATCTGGATCAAACCCTCAACCGGCACAAGGGGAAATCTAAAAATATATATATATATATGTTTAAATGAACCGTAGCGGTCAGTTGTGAGTTTAGCGATGAAAGAACGTACGCTGCAGACGTGTGAGCCGCCACCAGGGGGAGCCGGAGAAACGCGACTTCAATCTGCAGGTGTTCCTCTGGCAGATCCACGCATCTCTGAAGGCTTTCGCGATCTCGGCACTCCTCCCCGGATCTGATCCACGCTCTGCTCGGTGATTCACACGGCGTCACGTTGTTGTTTCATCAACAGAGAGCAGCAGACCGGAGGAGCTCAGCCGCCATGAAGGTATTTTGTTTTCTACAGTTGGAATGTAAGCGGGTCCGAGGTTCGCGATCCTGTTTTTGACCTCAGATCCAGAGGTCCGCTCTGCGTTCTCACGTCACAGATACAGTTATGACGACGCGTGCAGCTTCATGTATCTTCACCGAAAGAGTTCTATACCGTTCCATGTGTCATTTGTTGGCCTGCTTACGGGCCTTATAACCCATCGGAGAGGGGGAGGACAAAAAGAGAGGGAGAGCTGAGACTTGCTGTGTATGTGTTTGTAAGTTATTGTTTCAGTAAAGAAGGTAATGAGAGACGTTGAGTCGGCTGCTGGTGTCTGTGGAGAGACGAGGCTCCCAGGGAGATGTTACGGACGATAACCCCCTGGTCTGGCACAGCGGAAAGATAAAAGATATGGTTCCCACACGCAGAACAATGAAGGTGCCATCTGGAACCAAAAATGGTTCTTCAGAGACGAACCATTTCTGGTTCCACGAAGAACCTTTCAAACCAGGGTTCTTTAAAGAACCATTTCCTTAAATACTTCTTCAAAGAACATATAAAGGTGTCTCAAAGAACCTTAAAAAAAGGTTCTTTAAGGCACCATATCTGGTTCCATGAAGAACCTTTCAAACCAGGGTTCTTAAATAGTTCTTCAAAGAACATATAAAGGTGTCTCAAAGAACCTTAAAAAAGGTTCTTTAAGGCACCATGTCTGGTTCCATGAAGAACCTTTCAAACCAGGGTTCTTTAGAGAACCATTTTCTTAAATAGTTCTTCAAAGAACATATAAAGGTGTCTCAAAGAACCTTAAAAAAAGGTTCTTTAAGGCACCATATCTGGTTCCATGAAGAACCTTTCAAACCAGGGTTCTTAAATAGTTCTTCAAAGAACATATAAAGGTGTCTCAAAGAACCTTAAAAAAGGTTCTTTAAGGCACCATGTCTGGTTCCACGAAGAACCTTTCAAACCAGGGTTCTTAAATAGTTCTTCAAAGAACATATAAAGGTGTCTCAAATAACCTTAAAAAAGGTTCTTTAAGGCACCATGTCTGGTTCCATGAAGAACCTTTCAAACCAGGGTTCTTTAGAGAACCATTTTCTTAAATAGTTCTTCAAAGAACATATAAAGGTGTCTCAAAGAACCTTAAAAAAAGGTTCTTTAAGGCACCATATCTGGTTCCATGAAGAACCTTTCAAACCAGGGTTCTTAAATAGTTCTTCAAAGAACATATAAAGGTGTCTCAAAGAACCTTAAAAAAGGTTCTTTAAGGCACCATGTCTGGTTCCACGAAGAACCTTTCAAACCAGGTTTCTTTAAAGAACCAGTTCCTTAAAGAGTTCTGCAAAGAACCTATAATGGTGCCTCAAATGAAAACAATGGTTCTCCAGGAGGTGATGGTTAGGAACCACGAAGCCTTTTTAAAGAACCATTTAAGAACCATTATTTTTCTGTGTGCAGGCCGTGATAACCTCAGGTCCCGTGCTACCCCCCCCCCCCATTCCCCTACTCAACGCCACCAACATACAGACACGAGCATGCAGGCACACACACGCACACACACACACACACACACACTTGCTGGCCCGTTCTGCTGCGGTGAGGAGGGATGCTATCTATCAGTGCCTTCCAGCATTCCACTCGTGATGATCTATTCAGCTTCGCAGGCAGATTTGAATTAGTCGTGTATTTTCCCCATCAGTGTGGGACTTGCATCTCTCTCTCTCTCTCTCTCTCTCTCTCTCTCTCTCATGCACAATGGGAATCCCTCGTTCCCCGGTGCATGAGCTCCACCCGGACACTTCAAGGTCGTCGGGCCTTTTCCACACTGAGTAGACACTGTGCCGTCTGACTGAAACACACCTTATTATATAATATACCACGTTCACAGCAGTGATAACTTTATTGCACACGGAGAAAAAAAAGGTTAATTCTAATTTCAGATGTTTTAGAAACTACATAGGGTTCCTTATTAATTGTTATATATTTAACACGCTGACAGATTCATTTGAATATATAGTAGGAAGCAAATTTTCATTAGTCGAGTTAGAGTCAAAAGTATATTATTAGCGTTCATTAGTTACGAATCAAAAAGAAACAAATCATCTATTTTACCTTTTATCAGCTACTACACTGTAAATAATGTAAAAAGAACAGATCATATATTTGGATATTGGTATCTTGCGTTGGAGACGAATGTTGTTCCAGTCCTACCGGGTTAATTAATGCATGATCGTGGCATCCAATATTTTGCATGAGACTTTAGACTCTCGACAGATTGTTTGGTTTCATTTAACTTCCAATGGAGATTATTTTTATTTTATTATTTCCACAGCGCGGGAACCATTTCATCTCACTCAGGGGAGCTCTTCTCCGCGTCCTGCTCACGTCACCGCTCTTGTTTTTTATTATTTATTCCACATTTCCTCTGAATCTACGGACCGTGGAGAGGATGAAGGGAAAGATGTTATGGTCGCTACCAACTGAAAACGTATTCTGAAGTCTCTATTTCCTCTTTTTTTTCTTTGACTTCCAACCGATAACGGTCCAAAACTCACCGGTTATCGGTATTTTGGGGGGTAAAATTCCATATTACTTAATCGCTGAGAGAGAGAAGAAAAAAAAACGGGTATCATTTTTTTCTAGAAACCAAAATAAGATCATCGGTGTTTGTGTGTATAGATTTGTAGTCGAGCAGAAGAGAGAAATAAATGCTAAAAACCTCTCGGGATGAGCTAAAAATAATCATAATCCCGAAGACGCACACACACACACACAATTCACATCATGCTCCTGTTTAAGTGTGCAATGACTTGACAGTACACACAGTTAATTCCTCACTTGTATTTATTGAATGCAGTATTATTAAACAGAAGCATTTTGGCCACATTGTTCAAAAAAGGGATGTATACATTGTTTTTTTTAATAATTATTTCTTATGATGTAATTATCATTTTGACCTTGAGGACGGCGTTCCGTGTGGAAGATTTTCCTTTTCTTTACTTATTCTATTTCCTGTTGTGAAACCCGAGACGGACGACTTAGCAGACTGTCGGTCGGCTGCATCAGATTTATGTTTTCCCTTTTTTTTTTCGCTCATATTTTTAGCATCTTCAGGAGGAACTCCTCGCGGCGTCACAATAGGGTACAAACGAGTCTTCGCTGAGACATTCAATGACAACGCGGTAATCAGAAGACTGGCATTCTCCACCCACTGTATATTACCATCTACGTTAAGGTCTGGATCTTTTTGCCTCACACAGAACAATGTACTCACACTATCCATATCCTTTGTCACCATATGCAAAACATCTGTCATTTTTTATTTTTTCTCGCTGGCCTTTTCTTTACATTTTTCTTTTTTTAAGTTTGATTATTCGTTGTAGAAATGGAAAAATAATGCCTATTCAAATCCAGAAACTGTGAATGGGGAGAGCGCGTGGAGATGTTCAACCGTGTGTGTACATTCTATGTTTTGATGTAATCAGAAGCACTGGGAATATGTCGTACTTCGCTGTAAAAAATAAATCCATATCTGATTATAGCTGTACTTTTGTTGAAAATAAAAACCTCCGCAGAACTTCAGTGTGGTCGGCGTCGATGAGGAGCATTGTGCCGCCGCTTCCTGCCGCGTGACGCCATTTCCTGTTTGCAGGTCGGAGGTGGTGCCGAAAGGAAAGGCTCAAGGGCGTGGGAACGTAGAGGTGATAGCGGTATCGGGGGGAGGGGGGGGCAACTCACAAAAGAAACATCTATAAACAGGAGCGTGTACTGTAATCAATAAGTAATATATGTGTAAATCAGATGTCTGGATTTCTGAGTCTTTCGTGGTGTACCGGGACACGAGAGGAGAGAGCAGCACTAGGGGGACCGTGAGAGCTGATAAGCTGTATTACGGTGGCCTCTAGTGGTCAACCTCGGTATTACACTCATAAAGGACACAAGAGTTTCCAACATGGAGCCTCTTTGACTTCAGGGTCAAGCTTCAATATTATTTCCATCTAAAATAATGCATCTATTTTTCAGCACACACATTTCAACGTTTATACGTTAATAATAAAAACAAGTCTTTACAGGATAGTTCGGTGACCTTTTGTACTAAGCTAGAAATCAATCGTCCAATCAGAAACGAGGTATAAAAATAATGCGTCACTGGCCACGTATGTTGTGACGCCCCGGTGAGCATCATACGTGTTCAGAGGTCTGATGCTTCAAATAGTTCCTCAGGATCAAAGGAACATCCAACATGTCGATGGCGGGCTCTTTGTCGCCGAGGGGGAGGAGCCTCCGGATGGCCAGCCGAGTCTGAGACATCAGAGTTTTAGGGCAAGCTGGAGCAGAGAGAGAGAGAGAGAGAGAGAGAGAGAGAGAGATAAAGGGGTCAACACTTTGACACTCGGACACGCGGCAGGAAACCCAAACCAGGCTCAGCGTCGTCTCACCCAGGAGAGGAAATATACTTATTTTTTAGGAGGTAATTTTTCCCCCACTGACTGAAATCCAGGGGCATTTTTTAAAAAATTGGGGGACGTTTTAAAACTTGTGAAATAAAATATAACCTTTGTTTAAAAAATTATAAATATACTTATTTAGGCTTACAGTATATGAGCAATTGTCATAAAATGGCAATAATAAGACTATTAGGCAATAATAAGACTATTAGGCAGTAGTCTACAGATTCAAAGTGTTTTCTTTAGATTTTTTTACATAAATCAGAATATCATATTCAATGTTATTCTTATTTCTTTGTGATTATTTATTTGTATTACATTTTTTAAACAACTATTAACAATTATAACTTATTTCTTCTTTTTTTTTATATTTAAAAAATATATGTATTGATTGTTGTTGTGTCCCTCCCTAGTTCAGGCAACACAGACAGGACACACAACAAAGAACACGAATAAAACGCTATTAAATCATCTAAATTATGGAGGCCTTTTGTTCCCGCCTCCTCGTGATATCAGGGGCGACATTATTTTGACCTTTGCCCTCGTGTGACTCCGGCGCCGGTCTCACCTCTCTCCCCGAGCAGCAGCGCCAGCGCCTCGTTCTGCTCCGCCGCCTCGCCGCCGCTCAGCGCCGGCAGAAACACGTCGGCCCCGAAGTCGACGAGCAGCCGGACGAACTCCGCCCCGCAGCCGTAGTGCAGACACGCCTCCAGCACCGTCTTGGCCCGCTTGACCCGGCCCGGCGCCTTCCGGTCCGTGCAGTTGTAGTCCGGGTCGGCGCCGTGGAGCAGCAGCAGCTTGAAGCCGCCCAGGTGTCCGTACGCCGCCGAGATGTACAGGGCGCCCCGGCGGGCCGCGGCGCCGGAGGCCCACTCGGGTACCGCCCGGGACCCGGCGTCCGCCTCGGCGCCGAAGCGCAGCAGCTCCCGGAGGACGGCGGCGTCGCCCTCGCGGGCCGCCGTCAGCACCGGGGGGCAGTTGTTGTGCGGGCTGCCGTTGGGGTCGGCGCCGGCCTTCAGCAGCGCCGCCACGCAGTCCAGATGCCTCCCGCTGACGGCGGAGAACAACGGCGTCTGGGCCTTCACGTCCAGGACGTCGATCTGGACTCAAACACACGGCGGCGTTACGCCGCGTTGACGTAAACTCGCCTCTCGGTTTTGTAAGAATTTATTTATCTTAAAAATCTAATATTCTCTCGTTTCCATCCAGCCGACTCCGGTGGGAGATACCCGTCTGATGACCTCTGACCTCTCACCTCTCACATGGTCCATTTGGACTCCAGAGAACTCAATTCATTACAAAAAGACTTTCATATTCCTCGTAACTATTTCATCCGTTGTTTATTTAAAATATTGATGAGTTCAGCTTTAATGCATCTAATTTAATCTAATTTCTTACTTTTTGAGAGGTGAAAAAAGACGAGGATTTTTTAATGAAATGTGTGACGGCCGAGTGCGACACATCATTTGTGTTACTTATTAGGAATGTGTGTCCATTACAGCACCAGCACCACCCGGACCCTCCAGGTCCATCCTCGCCCTCCTACACACATGAACATTTAAACTGCCATCATGGAACCAAAAATGGTTCTTCAGAGTGATGACATAGAAGAACCATTTCTGGTTCCAGGGAGAACCTTTCAAACCAGGGTTCTCTAAAGAACCATTTCCTAAAAGAGTTCTTCAAAGAACCTATAAAGGTGCCTCAAAGAACCTTAAAAAATGGTTCTTTAGAGAATCCTAGTTTGAAAGGTTCTTTGTGGAAGCAGAAATGGTGCCTTAAAGAACCATTTTTTGAAGGTTCTTTGAGACACCTTTATATGTTCTTTGAAGAACTATTTAAGGAAATGGTTCTTTAGAGAACCCTGGTTTGAAAGGTTCTATGTGGAACCAGAAATGGTGTCTGAAAGAGTTCTTCAAAAAACCTATAAAGGGAGAACCTTCAAAAAATGGTTCTTGAAGGCACCATTTCCAAAAATGGTACTCCAGTAGGTGACGGTTCTTCGTAGAACCACAAAGCCTTTTAAGGAACCATTTAAGAACCATTATTGTTCCGCGTGTAGCCGTGACAACCCAACCTCTCTCTCCGTGTCTCTCCATCTCTCTCTCCCCCTCTCTCTCTCCCCCTCTCTCTCCATCTCCTTGTCTCTCTCCATCTCTCTCTCCCCCTCTCTCTCCATCTCTCTCTCTCTCCATCTCTCTCTCTCTCTCTCCATCTCTCTCTCCCCCTCTCTCTCCATCTCTCTCTCTCTCCATCTCCTTGTCTCTCTCCCCTCTCTCTCTCTCTCTCTCTCTCTCACTCTCTCCGTCCTCTCTCCGTCTCTCTCTCTCTCTCTCCATCTCTCTCCGTCCTCTCTCCGTCTCTCTCTCTCACTCTCTCCGTCTCTCCATCTCTCCTCTCTCTCTCCCCCTCTCTCTTCATCTCTCTCTCTCTCTCCCTCTCTCTCTCTCTCTCTCTCTCTCTCTCTCTCTCTCTCTCTCTCTCTCCGTGTCTCTCTTCATCTCTCTCTCTCTCCGTGTCTCTCTTCATCTCTCTCTCCCTCTCTCTCTCTCTCTCTCTCTCTCTCTCTCTCTCTCTCTCTCTCTCTCTCTCTCTCCGTGTCTCTCTTCATCTCTCTCTCTCCATCTCTCTCTCTCTCTCTCTCTCTCTCCCTCTCTCTCTCTCTCTCCATCTCTCTCTCTCTCTCTCTCTCTCTCTCCCTCTCTCTCTCTCCGTGTCTCTCTTCATCTCTCTCTCCCTCTCTCTCTCCTCTCTCTCTCCCTCTCCCCATCTCTCTCTCTCTCTCCGTGTCTCTCTCTCATCTCTCTTCATCTCTCTCTCCCTCTCTGTGTCTCTCTTTCTCTCTCTCCCCCCCTCTCTCTCTCTCTCTCTCTCTCTCCCCCCCCTCTCTCTCTCTCTCTCTCCGTGTCTCTCCATCTCTCTCTCCATCTCTCTCTCTCTCTCTCTCTCTCTCTCCGTGTCTCTCTTCATCTCTCTCTCCCCCTCTCTCTCTCCCCTCTCTCTCTCTCTCTCTCTCTCTCTCCGTGTCTCTCCATCTCTCTCTTCATCTCTCTCCCTCTCTGTGTCTCTCTTCATCTCTCTCTCTCTTTCTCTCTCTCCCCCCCCTCTCTCTCCCTCTCCCTCTCCGTGTCTCACCTCGGCGCCGTGCTCCAACAACACCTCCAGGCACCTCAGGTGCCCCAGGGCGGCGGCGCTTCGTAGGGGGGTCACGGGGACCCCCCAGCCGCTCCGGGCGTTGATGGACCTCCTGTGGTTCTCCCGGGTCAGGAGCTCGGCGAGCAGAACCGCGTCGTCGGCGCCCACGGCCTCCATCAGGGCCCGGAGCGGCCCGCCGGCCTCGTCCTCCTCGTCCCGCGGCCGCAGCAGGGAGAAGATCTTGGAGATGTCCATCGGGCTCGTGTCGACGGCTCGGTCCAGAACCATGACGTCACCCCGGCGGGTCAGAGCCGCTCCATCTGTGATGTCAGAGTCACGGTGACGCAACACACACACGGCCGACATGCGGGGTTGTGTCTTCAGGCGTGGGATCCTTCCTTCAACATATCGTCACCCAATTCCTAAAATAATGTAACGTTTTTTCAGGAAACACAAAGAAGGTTATTACATATTGATCTTTATATGATATTCAATTCAATTCAATTCAGTTTATTTGTATAGCCCAATTTCACAAATTACAAATTTGTCTCGGAGTGCTTTACAATCTGTACACATAGACATCCCTGCCCCAAAACCTCACATCGGACCAGGAAAAACTCCCAAATAACCCTTCAGGGGGGGAAAAAGGGAAGAAACCTTCAGGAGAGCAACAGAGGAGGATCCCTCTCCTAGGATGGACAGATGCAATAGATGTCATGTGTACAGAAGGACAGATTTAGAGTTAAAATACATTCAATGAATATGACAGAGTGTATGAATAGTTCATAGTAGGCATATTCCACTATTGTGATTATTCTACAGGGGTAGAACCACATGATGTGTTCCACTGAGGGAGATGTGACCACAGGGGGCAGAAACATGAGGAATGAGGAGATGATTCAGGCAAAATAATATTTTGGGGTCAAAATATGACGGACGTCATTATTTTACAAAGGTGACGATATTGAATTATTACATGAAAGAAAAGGAAACGACCTCAGACGATGCACTTTGTTTACTTTTTATTATGTATTATTAAACCTTTATTAAACCAGGTGAGTCCCATTGAGATTTAAAATCTCTTTTCTGAGGGCGACTGGACAAGACGAGCAGCAACATAAGAAACAGAACAAGACGAGTTCAAATAAACTCAAAGAAAAGTGACATAAACGAGTTCATTTAAGAAATATTAAACATGTTGGGAACCTGCCTCCATTTCTTTCATTTTAAATTTAAAAGCAGTAAGTGTGTATCTAGAGTACGTCTGTCGACCAATCACAGCGAAGCAGCTTCAAACAAAGTGCATCTCATGCTATGGACTCCACATGACTCGCTCAGTGGAAACAACAGCAACAAGACAACAAGTCAACAAGACAACAAGACACTCACCTCGCCTAGTTGTTGGCTGCTGCTGTTTTTTCCCAAAGTTAAAGTTAAACGCTTTAAAATTCCAAAAGTGGTCGGGACGTGGAAGAAAGAAGGAAAGGAAACGTCCTCCAAGGAGTGTGCGATGCTTCCACGGGGAGCTGTGAGTTGTGAAACGCGCCGCAGTGTGTGTGTGTGTGTGTGTGTGTGTGTTAACAGGCAGAGGGGGACCAGAGCTCCTTTCTGGGGGGTATCGGGGGCTAATTTTAGGCCACAGATGGGCCCGGCTGAACTTCCATTCTTGGAGAGTCCGGGCTCTCGGGGTTATAATTAGAACATCGATAGCAGAGTGACACTCGGGCGCTGATTGCCGAGTGTGTCCAGAAAAATAAAAACACACTGAAAGTGAAATGGAGACGTCTGTGTGTGTGTGTGTGTGTGTCTTTTATATTGAGGAGCATAATTCTCCACTTATTGTTTTTTTTCAAACGGGTATTAAAGACACAACAGCACACATGGTAACGGGCCCCGCTGCCACCAAGGCATCAGGGGCCGGGGCAAAGAAATGCCAAGTATTTCTGCCCCCCCCCCCCCCCCTCAGGAGGTGTCAGTGTCAGGAGCAGCCAGGAGAGACCAGTCAGCTGCTCCGCTGCCATCCAGACACGTCACATTCCTTCAGCGGCAGATGGCGCGAGAGTCCAGATTCCTGGGCGTTCATTTCACGTCTCCATCCGAGCGCCGTGGAGAACGGTGTTTTAAAATGCACCTGGAGCCTGACCCCAGATCAGTGACCAATCAGAACAAGCCTGGAACAAGCAGCCAGGTGTCTGCAGCCAACGACCCGGAATATGTTTCCTAACCCAACCACGGAGTTGTGTTACCACTATTTCTACTATTATTCGTTCATCTTGGTAGAAAGCCGACGAGCTGCTTCTTCTTCTATATGTATGTATATATATACATATATATACATACATATATGTATATATACATATATATATGCATATTTGTATACATATATACTGTATATACATATATATTTGTATATTTACATATATATTTGTATATGTATATATATAAATGTGTATATATATATGTATACAAATATATATGTAAATATACAAATATATATGTATATATATACAAATATATGTATCCAAATATGTATATATATGTACATATATATATATGTATTAAAATCCCACATAACACAACAGATGGTGTTCTTCTGGGCTTTTCCATCGGGCATCTCCTTCCTCACGTTGCCTCAACTCCCTCTTGGCTATAATCAAACACAGTTATTCTTCTCGTTCTGCATAATGTCATTTTGGTTCGATATGAAGCCGGCTGAGCTTCATTAGTCGTTGGTTGAAGCTCTTTCTCGTGCAGATTGTGGCGCTTTTTAAAAATCAGAGTTCTGAGTGTGTGCCAAATCCAAAGCGATGGTTCCCATCGGACGTATTAAAGCTGGTGGATGGCGCGTGCGGTGGAGATATTGTTATTAATTATTATTATCGTGCGGAAGTTGGATATTCAAACACAGGACTCGCTTCCGAAAAACACTCGTTACCCTCATAACTCGTAGAGGAGGAGGAGGAGGAGGAGGCGAGAGGCCGGCTTGACCCAGACACAACAGGTTTATGAGAAGCTCTTCTTTTATTATCACACATGTGAACATTGTGTAGATTTTAGAGTAAAACGCGTCGCATTCAGAGGAGAACTCCACATGGAGACGCCGTGCTCGTGTTCCAGTGGCGTCGGGTCACAGAGTCCATCCACGAGAATCACCGTGAGGTACTTTGACTTTATACTTCCCTCATCACATCTACGAGGGAAATATTGTAATTAATTTAAGCTACTTTGCAGATTCAGATTCTTAAAATATAAATCAACTGATGCACTATGTTGTTATATTAAGTGGCATGTAGCCAAACTATTAATTCTAATACATTAAAATGTGTTTCTGCAACATTAAAGTGAAGAACAGGTTAACACATCAGTTACCATCCAATGTGTCAACGTAAATATATGATTTAAAATGTATACTTTTACTTTTACTTGATGCATTTTGATGGGTTAACTAACTCAGAGTTTCCCTCATCTCAGAGTTAACTAACCCAGAGTTTCCCTCATCTCAGAGTTAACTAACCCAGTTTACCTCATCTCAGGATTAACTAACCCAGAGTTTCCCTCATCTCAGAGTTAACTAACCCAGTTTCCCTCATCTCAGGATTAACTAACACAGAGTTTCCCTCATCTCAGGATTAACTAACCCAGAGTTTCCCTCATCTCAGGGTTAACTAACCCAGTTTCCCTCATCTCAGGATTAACTAACCCAGAGTTTCCCTCATCTCAGAGTTAACTAACCCAGAGTTTCCCTCATCTCAGGGTTAACTAACCCAGAGTTTCCCTCATCTCAGGATTAACTAACCCAGAGTTTCCCTCATCTCAGGGTTAACTAACCCAGTTTCCCTCATCTCAGGATTAACTAACCCAGTTTCCCTCATCTCAGGATTAACTAACCCAGAGTTTCCCTCATCTCAGGGTTAACTAACTCAGAGTTTCAGCTAAACAAATAACAAACAGCTACGACAACAACACGTACTACTCATACTGCTACAAATACGACAACAACAACAAAACTTGAGCTATTACTGCAACAACGACTCCGACCTGAACTTCTCCTGCTGGTTAATCCGATAGTTTAAAAAACGTTTTCTTCTTCATGTGCTCCAGTTCTCGTCTCCTCCCTCCGGGTCCCCTCGGTTTGTTTAGCAGTCTCGGTAAACACACACATTTTATCCAACATTTGAGAAAGCATATAAAGTCCCTCCTGCTCCAAACACAGATCCTGGATCAGCGCTTTTTAATGGAAGAACCAACACACAGGAGAGCCGGCCAGGTGTGTGTGAGCCTGACAGAGACTGCTTTGTTCATAAGGTACATTAACACATTATAACCTTTCCACAGGAGCATCTTGACATATTTAGGAGACATGTTGTTATTTTTCCACGATTAGTGCCCGTGCATAGATTCTAAAAAGCACATAAACAACCACCATCATGTAAACAGTGATGTAATCTGGAACCTTGGCCCCTCAAACCATTCATAGAGGTTGTTTGTTGTAATAAAGGCAACAGGTTGGACTTTCATTCTTTCTGTCTGTCAGTTGTTGTCTGTCTGTTGTCCGGTCTCTGTATGTCTTGACTTGCTGGTCCGGCCGTTTTACTCCACCTGCGTGTCTTCTCTTGTCGTTCACCTGTTTGCAGTTATATGTCACATTTAGTCTGTAAGCTTTTACGTTGTATCTCTGACATTATGTTTTTATTCTGTCCATTTTAACATTGTTCACCCTTATTTTATTTGCTTTATTTGTAGATTGTATTTGTAATCTTATGTTTTTAGGTTTGTTCTTAACATCAGCAACATTGGGACTACAGATGAAAAATAGCCTCTTGGCTAACTCTGGCACATTTACTGCAAAGTTTTTATCAATGTGCACTGTCCCTTCTTAAATAAACCATTATAAAAAAATAAAAAATAAATGTTGGTGTCTGGATTTGCTTTTATTTGTTGCATTATAAGCACGATATTAAGACATTATGATGTATTTCTACGATTTTCTATAACACGTTGTACATTTTAATACTCGTGCATGACAACTCATAACAAGGTTTATAAAGTATTTAAAGTCGTGGACATTATGCGTCGTTCATAATGTGTTTGAAAGAAGAATCTGAGTCTTTAACTTTAGTTCACATGACATAGAGAAGCACTCCTAACTATCATAACCGCTCATACTTTGTTAGTTTCTTGAATGGAACGATTTCTTATAAACATCAATAACACAATGCATGACTTTGTGAGCTTTGATTAAAGTGACAGCGTTGTATAAGATTATTAGTAATCGTATGACATGTTTATGAAGACTCATGGGTCTGAACCCAGTGACTATCGCAGTTATATTGGCTCATATATTTGTTATCAGTATCTAATCAGTTAATAATGAAGCCATGGTCTGTACAGTAAAGTGTGCCAACACTAATACAACTGTTGCAGAATATTTTTACACAAGCAAAGATTCATTAACATTAAAAAATGTTTTATATATATATATAATGAGATTCAAGCAAGAGAAAATATATTAACAGAACAATTTGTTTGGTCTAAATATTGCACATTTTATTTAATTTTTTATAATTTGGTATCACACATTGTTTTGCACTTGTGATTGTGATTCTTCTCACTGAATCCATGAATACAAAATGAACACACGAAGTGAATGGCATTGCATTACGTGCAAAATACCGTGCAGTGCCCGCGTCCACCGCTAGATGGCGCTGGCAGTTCGCTGATTGCAGGAAGTGCAGCTGTTATGAACACCAAAAGAAGAAGGCGTGTCAACACCCGCCTGGTAAAGACGAAGAAAAGTGGCCTACGTGAACTTTGTTTAGAGGTTATAATCCGTTAATGTTTCACTTCTGTTGGTTTCGATACTCGAGTTTACCCCCCCCCCACACACACACACACACACAGGTTAATGTTACGTCACCAACGTTATCGGGTTATGGGAGGTTAAGGTGGTGTTTTTAAAAGCCTCGCGTGCTGTGTGCTTTTGTGTACAACATGGAGGAGGAAGAAGAGGAAGAGGAAACCTCTGCGGGCGGATGGCTTCTCTCGTGTCCGTATCAAACAGCAGCACCTCCAGGAGGAGGAGGAGGATTTTAGACGTCGTAGAAAATGACCACGCCCACTCCCAGACTGCTCGGCGCGCGAGACCGCACGAACCTCCCACGCGCTCATGTGTCAAGGTCCCGAAGTCCAGAGCGGCCCGCTTCAACTCCCCAAAACGACTCGTTTATTTTCCTTTCTCTTTTTCTGTTGTATTTTTGGGGGGTGGTTGTTGTTACTATGACTCCTGTATTCCCCCGATGGTCCCGTGTTGTCGTGTTGTCGTGTTGCCGTGTTGTGTTGCCGTGTTGCCGTGTTGCGCGCTGCGGGAGGAGGAGCTCCGCGGGCCCGCAGGCCGCAGCGCGTGTGAGCAGGAGCTCCTCTGGCCTTGAGGAGCTTTATTATCAGGAGGAAGAAGACACAACTGCAGCTCCAAAACCCTGAAGGGCAGACTAAACACACACACACACACACACACACACACTGTCACACACCGACCCACAACATTTGTGTCACTTTCTCCAGAAAGATTCATGTGATTTTTGTTAAAAAATCCCACTCTTCTTCTGTTCCAGGAGTGTGTGTGTGTGCGTGCGTGTGTGTGCGTGGGTGTGTACCGTTGGGTGTGTGGTACTACTCGCTGGAGATGTGCACGCGGGTCACAGCAACCTGGGGTTGCCTTAGCAACCACTAAGGAACGTGGCGTTGCCTTGGCAACAGATGAAATGAAGGGTTACCCTGACAAAAAAGCAACTGGATCTCATTTAGAAAGACCTCGCTGTCCTTTTTCAGGCGGATAGCGGCGGGCGCGGCGCTCGACACAATGGAGAGGACGGGCTTTTTTTATTTTTGACGCGCGGGATAAGCCCGCCCAGTAAACTCTAATCCATACCGCCGTCGTCTGGCACCGCTCGGCCACAGCTGTGTTTAAGTTCACGCCGCTCAATAACGGAAACAAACGTCTCGCCTTTGTTTTGAGTGTAAAAAAAAAAAAAGACACGCTAACAAGGTTAGTACAAAACAGCCATTTATTTTATATCACTGTATTAAAGTTAAACACACAACACTGTTCAGAGCCAAAGAGTCTGGCCTCTTTCCTTTCTCCTGTGAACACTGTAAACATTAAAACATTGTGTTTCATTTAACTTCAATCATACCTAATGTTGGCATAAAGAATACAAGACAGACATGGAAGCACGCATGCATCAAAACATATTTAAAAAGTACAATACGATATCTAAAAAGGAAACAACGAAAAAATAAACAGCAACGTGGGCAAAAAAATATTTAGACATTTTATCAAGTTTCCTTTTTTTGCATTATTGCAGTTACATGGTCACGGGCTAGTAAACCTACTACCGAAGTCAAACAGTTACATATAAACATCAAAGCACCGATAAAAACAAACAACATGAGGACATTTTACAGATTTCAGAGTTTATGAAAGAAAAAAAAAAAGAACGAAGAAAATCAGTTTAAAAGTTGGGACCGTGGAAATTATCCTGTGGCACTAATCTGTGACGACACACACGGCTGATCTCGGATCAGTGTGTTTGGAACCAGGTTCCCTCTTTGAACCCGACTGAAGCTCGGCGGTAAAGCGGGATCTACTCATCGGGTTTCCTCTTGGGCTTCTTCGGGTTGCGGGAGCGGCTCTTGGCCTTGCACAGCGGGCAGATGGGAGCGTTACGGTGAATCTGCTGGTGGCAGGACAGGCAGGCCTGGAGAGAGAGAGAGAGAGAGAGAGAGGGGGGGGGGATACATTTAGAGCCGTCACTTTACATTACGTCTTCCTCGCTGCGCCGTGGAGAAGAGCCTCTCGGTCAGGTGTCGGGTGTTTCTCGCTAAGCTTATCGTTTGCTTTATTCAAAGTCGGGCTGGTATCCCGAGAGCAACCGGCAGCCGATTATGTCGTGGAAATTCACTGGGCTTCTTTTGTTGTACCACAGAGGAGACAAACCACACAGTTTAACTTCATTCACTGTAACTTTGGTCTTCCCTGAAGCGCAGCGTTGTCGTTTCTTTGGTGTAGTTCATCCCGTCGACGCCTCTCTTCCATACCTTCATGGGCGGCGGCTGCTGTCTGAAGGTGGCCGTCTGGCGTGCGTCTTGCTTCCTGGAAACCTGGAGCTGCTGTGCGGCGGCGGCGGCGGCGGCGAGGGATTCTGGGATGGCGGGCTCGTGCGGCTCCTTCTGCCACTCGGCTTTCTGCTTCTCAAAGTAACTGAAGAAGAAAAGAAGAAGAGGAACCGGGCTAGGCGTGATGCTCACTTAAAGCGTATGAATCACATCAGTGGAGATTATCCCGTCTACTCTGTAGCGGCAAAAATAATAATATATATATATATAAAAGGGGGATAAAATTGGAGAACATTATCGTAAATCTGGCACGTCCTCCTTTTTATGAACAACTGAGCAAAAGTACTTTCACTGGGAGTGTTTGTCTGCTCGCATGTGAGCCTGACTGCTGAGTGCGGAGGGCTGGGAAAGAAATGTGGCCTTGGACTTTATGCCTCTGGCCCATTTTCAAAATAAAAAAGTGATATCCCATGTCTTTAGGCTCTCTGGTTTCTCTCAAAATAGGCTTGTGATAGAACGCCGACGGGACAAATGAATGGAGTGTCCTCGCTGTGTCGGCTCCGGCTCGGCACCGGCGGACTCGCTTCGACGCTTCAAGGGGAGTCGATGTGGATTCTGCTTCACGACGGGCTTGACAAGGGTTCTCATTCAAGTCAGATTTGTGACCTCCCCACACACACACACACACACACAGGCGTGTGCCGTGATTTAAACGACCTCGTTTTTTATTCAGATTCCCACCAAGTTTCTAACATCTCCCCACGTGTCACGCTTCAGTCGACGCTTCAGCACCAAAGGAATCCTCCGGTCGTAAACCCCGGGGAGGAAGGATTGAGGAGCGCACCGAGACGGAAAAAGAGAGAGAGAGAGAGACGCCAACCACCTGGCCAAGCAAACTCATCCTCCGCAGCGGGACGCGGCCAAAGCGGGGAAGACGGCGGGGCCTGCCAACAATGTGGCAGCAGCAGGGGCCAGAAAAACTCTCCCAACTTGGACTCTTCATTTGGCGAAAGACGTTTTTAATTTACGACACATCGAATATCTCCGATACCGACCGACGTGAGAAATAACAACACGTTTTTTAAAAATGCCAGACAGTAAAAGCTGTGATTGAAATCAACTGGCAGAAGCATTACGGGCACACTGGGTTTATGTTAACATCTGTATGATGGGAAGGAAAATATATATATATAAAAACATCTTTTCAACGATGGTCCAAGACGCGCGCGACATCCTCGATCCCGTTAAACAAACCCGATCGCGAAGAAAACTCGGCGGTCGCTTCGTTGAGATTCGTTCGACCGGAGTATCTTCCCCCGGCGAAGGACGTCCGGCTGAACTGAGCTCAACATTTTTTATTTATCGCGCAGCCGTTTCAGAAGACAGAAAATAAGAGGAACCGAGGGGGAAGTTAGGCTGGACAGGAATTTCTGAAAAAGGCTGAGGAAGCTCAAGAGACCATCAGATACTGAAATTACACGAGACTCGGCAAAGACATCTGTTGAGTGTGAATATTTAATGTTTTTTTTAAGCATTTTAAATCTGATCAAACTGTGAAATCAACTCAATGTCTTCATCTGATTCCTCTATATTCACGTGTCAGGGTACAGCTGTAAATATTTTTGTATTTATTTTGCACAAAAGTTCTTACTAAAATCTGAAAATACTCATAGCTAATATTTATATACTGATTATAGTATTTCATTTCACAGGAGTATACCAAAGTAGGCGTCCCCGTGTGGTTATTTGTAGTGTAGACCATTTATATGAATACGAATATTCACGTGTTTATGATGAAGTGGTAAAAGTTCCATATCGGAAATATTATATTCGATAAAAATATAGATATTTTTCAAGGTATTGTATCAAAATTAGTAATTCCAGTATTGAACATTAATACTGCTAATAGATACAGGAGTAATATGACACTACAGTCCAGGCTTTGAATTCCTAAAATATAGTCATAGAGCACAGGTCACTAACTGGCGGACCGCGGTCCGGGTCCGGACCCAGAGGCCGTCCCATCCGGACCCGGACCGCCAGCCAAAACAGAAGGTTATGATTTAAAACCTGACGGGGTGTTTTAATTTTTTTACCCGGCGGCGCGGCGCAGCTTTTGCAGTCTTTACGGTAGTGGTTTAGCGGATGCGGAAACGCACAGACCAATTGCATGCGAGTTAAGCCATCCCACGTGATACCACTCAGCCAATCAAATCTATGCATTCTCGGCGGTAAACATTACGTCTCAACAGACAGCGCTACGCAGACAGATGAGAAAGTAGAGGCAGGTTACACTTGAAAAGACGGTAGAAAGAAAAGAAAGATAGCGATACATGTAGAAAACAAAGGAGAGAAAGCGGACGACTGCGCTGGAGAAAGTTTAGAAAAAGGCGAGTGAGACAGCGAAGGAGAGAAGCGGACAACTGCGCGGAGAAAGTTGAGAAAAAGGCGAGTGAGACAGAAAGGAGAGAAACATAAGGAACAAATGTCGCTCTCCAAAAAAGAAAAGTTGACAGCGAAAATAGAGCATTTAATCCGGAATGGACAGACTCATTTCTGTTCATACTTCCCACAGGAGCACAAAACCAGTGTGTCTTATATGTTCAGAAACCGTGGCACTTATTAAAAGTGGCAATGTGAAACGCCATTATGAGACAAAACATAAAGGTTTTGAACAAACATACCCACTCAAATCCGAAGTGAGATCACAGAAAATAAGTGGTCTCACAGCCCAATATGAACAGTCCACCAGGATCCTGAGCCACACGTTCACTGCCCAACAACGTGCTCATGAGTGTTCCTTCAGAGTTGCTTGGATTTTGGGGCAACACTAAAAGCCATTTACTGATGGAGGGCTTGTCAAAGAATGCATGAGTGTCGTCGCTGAAACATTACTTGACGGAAAACCAAAACAAGAGCTTTGTGATAAGATAAAGCAAATACCCATGTCAGCATCATCTGCCACAAAGAAAAGTGAAATATTAACTCAGGATGTGCTAACCCAGCTAAATGAAGCCATACATAAGGCACCATGTGTAGGCTTAGCTGTGGATGAGTCCACTGACATCTGTGACAATGCTCAGCTGTTAGTGTACGTCAGGTTTTTCAACACAGACCAGAAAGCATTCTGTGAAGACCTGTTAGGTGTCACTCCCCTTCAGACCAGTACAAGAGGAGAAGATATCTACCTGGCCATTAAGGAGATGTTAACGAAGAGAGGAATAGAACCAACACAAGTGGTTTCAATAGCCACAGATGGAGCCACTGCTATGATAGGGAGAGAGAAAGGAGCTGTAGCAAGACTGAAAGAGGACAATCCAGAGCTCATAGCTTACCATTGCATCATTCATCAATCTGTCCTCTGTGCCTCCCTGTCAGATGAGCATGCTGAAGTGATGAATACAATGATGAAAATGATCAATTTTCTCAGGGCATCCTCTTCCACCCAGCATCGCATGCTGAGGGAATTCCTCAGAGAAGTTGATGCAGAGCTAACACATCAGAAAGCAACACAGTTTTCTCTCTTTTTAGGAAATGATAAACAGATGGATAATGTGGCCTTTTTGGTTGATATCACTACACATCTGAATGAACTGAATTTGAGGCTACAAGGCAAGGACAATTCAATTTGTGAACTGATGACCGCTGTCCGCTCCTTTCAAAAGAAACTTGAGTTGTTCAAGGAAGACCTGCAGGGAGACTGTGCACACTTCCCAGCAGTGCAGGAACAGGTTCAGGGACAGAGCGATGAGTCTTCTTTTGTTGACTTCATTGATAAGCTGATCGTAAACTTCAGCAACCGTTTTGACAGCTTCAGCTTTGGACAGCAGCTCACCATGTTCATTCAGAACCCATTTATCATCACTGATGTCAGGGGGTTCTCAAAGGAAGTCACACAGCACTTTAAATGGGTAAATCCTGGGCCTCTCCAGATGCAACTGGTTGATCTCCAAGCAGATGTGTCCCTGAAAGAGCAGTTTCTAAGAACTGACCCTTCCACTTTCTGGCTCCAAACGGTCCCTGAGACAGCTTTTCCAGGTCTGAGGAAAGTTGCCATATACATCTTGACCATGTTTGGCTCCACCTACAACTGCGAGGCAGCTTTCTCCACGATGAATATCATCAAAAATAAATATTGTTCGAGGCTCACCAATGAGCACCTCCACATGTGCATGAGGATGGCCCTGACTCCATTCAAGCCCAGGTTTAAAGTCCTGGCAGGACAAGCTAGAGCTCAATTCTCACACTGAGCAAACAAGTGGGGGAGTGGGATGCAAGAGTGATGCTCTAAAACTGCTCAATTGTTAAGATGTGTTGAGATTTATTATCTGTAAAATTGTTTGAGACTGTGAAACAAATGGGGAAATTTAAGCTTTTCCTCCCTTTATTTAATTTTTCTGAAGTTGAGCACTTTATTTGATTATTATTATTTATTATTACATGCACAATTTTCATTTTGTATTTATTTTATTTTAAAATGCAGCCCTATTTTTATTTAGTTCATGAGAACATTATACACATCTGCAGTCCAGTTCTATGTTACATGATAATAAATATTGTTAAAAAGTGTTTTAATCGTACTGAATTCATTTGATTTGAAAGGTATTGATTACATGCAGATGTTGATACAACTACCAGGCTATATATATCACACTAAATAGTTAGACATTATGATCTTCTGGACCTTTGCTTCAAGAACATTTCTCTAACTGGACCTCTTAACATTTTAGTTGAATACCCCTGTCATAGAGCATCTCTGCCCCCCCAACAGAGCGCTCAGTAAACCACTGGTTATAATCCTGTTTGCCATTACTTGTGTTCTATTCATCAACGTTGTACTTGTTACTCCAACTGTGGTCAAAGGGCATTTTTATCTGACGGCAGGAATCGGATGCGTTCGCTGTTATTTACCCAATTCAGGCTGTCGCTTCTGACGCGTCGGTGTTACGGAGATTAAGTTCATCTTCTAGGAACTCTCAACATAAATTAATCTGTTAAAATTAAGTTTTGAAGGATGTACTGTTCACACTCACATTTGTGTTTTGGGGGTGTGGGAGAGGGGAGTTATGAAGCAATCCTGGAGCCTGATACAGGAGCCTCTGTGGGACTTTAATGAACTACACGGCTCCTTTTTCTTTATGTATGCTAAACGTACATGTGTACTAGAGGCATATGAATGAAATAAATCATATGAAATGAACCAATATACTATCTATGTCCCTACAAGTACCTTGAGTTCACAATATCAACTTGTTTTTTACTGCTTACATAGCATCACAATCTGTTCTGCTGTGCCATATGTCTGAGAATCTGTATGGGTATATATATATATATATATATGTGCAAAAATGCTATAAAAGACAATATTTCAAATTGGCTGGACTTTGTGTCCATGAATTGACGTTTATATGTCAAAACAGCACAATGTCAATAAAGTTAAAATAAAACCTGTTCATCAAATGTCAAAGTGTTTCATACACATGTGTGAGGAAGCAAAATAATCAGCTGCTAATCCATTATGTTCAAAAGAACATTAAATGAGACCTAAAACATGGTCGTAAGTGCACTATGAATAATAATGTCACCTTGTGTGTGTGTGTGTGTGTGTGCGTACTGACTCCAGGGAGAGCTTCTCCTCTTCGTCGTTCAGGTTGGGCAGTCTGTGGAGGCCCAGAGTCATGCGGAGGGCGTCGACGTGCTCCTTCAGGGGCTTGTACTCGTCGTGCAGGCGCCGGGTCGTTTCCAGCAGCTTGTTCAGGTCGTTCTCCGACTGCTTGATGGTGCTCTCCATCTGGGAGGACAGGAGCGGGTATTTCAGAAGCACACAGGTGGATGTGCTCTGGAGAAGCTGTTGGTGGTTGTACCTGGTCACTATGTTTTATACTGGAAACAAAACAAGGACTGAAACTGCATTTACTTTATATTTACTATGCAGGGTTCTTACACATTTTGACTAATGGATTTCCATGACTTTAAACCAAATTTCCACGACCATGCTTCCTTTACACGGCTCGTTAACGTCTCCTCTCCCGTGTTAAACATGTCTAATGTGTTGCCACCACACAGAGGAGCCAACACGGTTTAATCTATTCCGACTATATCTGGATTAAAACACAGATTAGCACTTGAATGTCTCTTACTTATGGTACTTTTGTAGTTCGACTATGTTGAGGAAATGTTACTTTCTGTATTCTTGTTGTTCTGAGTTTGTACTCTAGCTTGTTGCACTTATTGTAAGTCGCTTTGGATGAAAGCGTCTAATAAATGACATGTAATGTAAAAATCTACACTTCTCTTGCGTAGTAGAATATCCCGACCGCTTCCCGAGCTCTGGCCAGCGAACTTTCCAGTTTTACGGTGCGTTCACTTGCAACGTGAACAAATAAAAATTGCGCCGCCAGTATGAGAGCGTATGCCGGCTTATATTTTGAACGTCTTTAATTATTTAAAACTGGGCATAAATGAACGTGTGAATATAACAACATTTCCATGACAGGGTTCGTACACATGTTGACTAATGGAATTCCAGGACTTTTCCAGGACTTTTCCATAACTTTAAACCAAATTTCCATGACCAAACTGAAATCTGGGTGTGTACATGAAAACTTTCTGAAAATGTAGTATTCAAACAATGAGAATTACAAAGCATACAATATCCCTTAAATGAAACAAATGAGACAACAGTTAGATTAAAAGAATAAACATTAATATACATGTTTATTCTTAGAAACACTTATATAAATGTTTATTCTATTAATCATACACACACTTTGCATTTTGCACACTGTCTATATTTAATATTTTTATATTTAATTTAATTTTTACACTGGTCATTAGTATTGTATTGTGTATGCATATATGTTGTATATATATATATATATTTTATATTTTACTTTGTATACTTTGCACAGTCATTGTATTATATTTGTTTGTGTGTGTGTATATATATATACATATGTTTCATTTTATATACATCTATATATATACTTCATTTTGTATTTTATATTTTACTTGTATACATCTATATCTTTCATCCCTGTTTTTTTATATTTTATATTTTATTATCGTGTGTTTAGTTTATTGGTGCTGCTACTGTGACGACAAATTTCCCCTTGGGGATTAATAAAGTATATATCTATCTATCTATCTATCTAAACTATTATCCTTTATGTGCAAATCCATCTGTTTGGACTTGGCGTACGCCGGCTTATAATTTGAGTGTCTTCCTTTCAAAAACGTATTAATCATTTAAAACTGGGCATAAACGAACATGTGAATATCACACATTTCCATGACTTTTCCTAAACTTTTGCGATTTATGTTTTTTCCAGGACTTTTCCAGGCGTGGAAATGACCATTTTAAAATCCCATGCCCATTCCAGGTTGTCCATGACCGTGAGAACCCCGACTGTGTGTTGTTGATGTGGCATCGCCGTTCTCAGAGCGGTCGGTTTCTCCATCCCCGAACGCGTACGGCTCGCTCACCACGTTGATGTCGGCGTGGATGAGCCGCAGCTCCTCCACGTGCGCCATTTTCTCCTGCAGGAGCAGATCCATCTCTTGTTTGTACTCCTTCAGGTGCTTCTCCTCCGACTCCAGAGAGTCAAACTCGACCTTAAGACGAGACTTGATCTTCTGCATCTGGACGGACTTGTTCCTGCAAGCGGAGGCACAGAACAACAGAGACAACAGCGGTCAAGGATGTTTCCCAAAAAAGGTCTAAAAACACCAAACATTCATTTCTTCCCCCTCTTGGATATAATTATAAATAACCTCCCAGATGTTTTGCATTGATATGAAGCAGAATGACCTCATGCATATATTAATGTGACTTGTTATGCACATCTGGGGGACAAACGCCATTCCAGAGGATGACAGCCTGCTAGCTGCGCTGCTAGCATAGCCACATAAACAATTAGCTCCACACACATCTGTCACGTTCTGTTGATGCACATCTGGATCGCAGTGACACACAGAGAGGACCCAAACGTTCACCTCGACCACAGCTTTGTTTGTGTCCGTGTGTCTCGGTCAGCCTGGAGGTGACCCGGCCTCCCAAAACACAACTGTCGGAAACGGGAAGCTAGTCTGAATATTTAAAAAAGCCCGTTAAAAGCCCGAGGCTAATGCCAGCTAACAGCTAGCTCGTTAGCTCAGTAACAAAAGCGACGTGAAGGGGCCGCCGGCTGCCGTGAGCCCAGACGCCGCTAACGCAGCGACAACAGCGCAGTTTCCCTCCGCAGTCTCTCACCGTATTTCCAAGATGTTTTCCAACTTGCACATTATTTCTTGTTCGTCCGCCATTGTTTCAGCGCGCGCCCGGTGCGTCGTGTCAGTTGGCCCGCTCGGTTACCCGCAAGGCCACGGCGGCGGTCTCCCTTGTTGATAATACGACAGCAACAAAACAAAACAAACACAATGGGGCGGCGTGAGCGCGCAAAACGAGCACGCGCCCGCAACGTGAAACCTCGGGGGCTACGTCTGCGATGCGAGCGGCACGGCGCGTCGCGAGCCCTCCGCCACGCGCAACTGTACAGCGATAATGAAACGCGGAGCAACGTCTCCTCTTTCCTGTCACGCGCAACTGTACAGCGACGACGATGATTTACGATGGTGCGTTTACGGTCGCATTGAATCCACACATATTTCCACCTGTTAGGTTTTTACAAGTGAATTACAAGAAGATACAAAAAATTACAAAAATATACTCAAAACATTAAAAATCAGAAAAAGCAAAAAAAAGCAACAAAACATGTTCAAACAATTAAATCAAATTACACATTATAATGCATTAAGCAGGTATTGACAAATATACAGGCCTGTGATCTATATATCACACTCTGCTGTTACCAACAGGCCAGACTAACCCTAAAAATCACTTCATGCCATAACTTGTACTTAAAACATTAACTCGACAGATTATTAGATGAGCAGAGTGTGCTGGCGCCTTCACTGCCACTGGAACACCAGGTGCCGAGTTAGGCCCACGCCTAATTTATGTATACCTCTGTAAATAGGTTTGGGAGACGAAGATCACGTCTATACGGTTCTAGATCAATTATACTCAGTCGAAAAAGAAGAAAAAACTCATCAATTTAAGAGGGAAAGGTCTCCAAAGTAGATGAAGGCCGCCTCTCTCAAAACATGGGGGCCCCAGGGCGGCCACTGGATTAACTCAGAGAGACGCAGCCTACATGGGAGCGACACAATGGTCCATTCTCATTCAGGAATAATCCTCGTCGGTATTGCCATCAGTTTCATATGACTCGCTGAGAAAAGGCTACAAGCACCTCTCTGAAGAAGGGGTTTCGTCTACAAATAAAAACAAATACAAATGTCAACTGTAAGTAGCTATACCCTTCAATTTTATAATAACTTCATTTTCATTCATGCATGTAATCGTATTGCAACTGTAGCGTTTTTGACTGGAGTTTGTGGACTTAATTTGTTATTTA
Organism: Pseudoliparis swirei; assembly: GCF_029220125.1. NCBI lineage: Eukaryota > Metazoa > Chordata > Actinopteri > Perciformes > Liparidae > Pseudoliparis > Pseudoliparis swirei. The sequence continues at coordinate 3,438,833 of NC_079406.1, read as the reverse complement.
AACGCTAGCAGGAGTTGTTGAATTATTATCCTCCCACATGTGGTGATCTCATGCCCGGGCCGGCAGATGTTTCTAATTGCTTGTGTGTGTTGTTCATGGATTTGAATGGATCTCGTCACGTTATCTAGAAAGACTAAACCGAAGCTTAGCATTCTTTTTCCCTGTGTTCATGAATATGCACCGACGTGCGGCCTCCAGAGGATGATCCGCGAGGCTTACAATAGTTGTACTTCATTGTTACTTTTATTATTTTTGCTATGGTTATTGTAGATTGCGCTAATGAAAGCCATGTTTTGTTTTATTGATCCCAGCAACGTTTATGAGTCATATAATGGCGTCCACTTCTCCTCTATTCTGCTTTTGTTTTCTCCTGTTGTCAGGCTCAAAAACTGCAGATATGTGTGTGTATGTGGTTCGATACCAACATTCCAGATTGACGCTAAATGGGTGACATTGGTTTGACCCGGTCGTTTATTATTATTATCTTTATTTAAAAGGGACCGTATCCAGTTAAAACATAAATGTCCCCATTTGATGCTCTGTACCAGATCGTAGCTACACAGCTAATTAGCATCTGTAGTCCCTTGACAATAACAATAATGCTCATGCATCATGGAATGAAACCCCATTGAGTCTAAAACATACTGTGGGCTTCATCTTTTGATTGTAGTCCCCACCAACCTCTTGTGATTGGATGCTGCTGGTTGAACAGAAGAATGTAAGGAACAATCTTTTTGGTCATTTTTATGTCAAAGAGCCAAGAAAATCACAGAATTGGTCGCGCTGTTTTTCCTTTTCTTTTTTTCCTTTCTAAACCCACAAACAGAAAAATAATGGTTCTTAAATGGTTCTTTAAAAGGCTTTGTGGTTCTACGAAGAACCATCTGAACAACAACTTTTTCGTTTGAGGTACCTTTATAGGTTAACTATTTTAGGAAACGGTTCTTTAAAGAATCCTGGTTTAAAGGTTCTTTTCAGAACCATATATGGTGACTTAAAGAACCATGTTTTAAAAGTTCTTTAAAGACACCTTTATAGGTTCTTTGAAGAACTATTTAAGAAAATGGTTCTTTAAAGAACCCTAGTTTGAAAGGTTCTTTGTGGAACCAGAAATGGTGCAATGGGGCTTAAGTAGTTAAAGAACCATGTTTTGAAGGTTCTTTGAGACACCTTTATAGGTTCTTTGAATAACTCAACAAGGAAAGGGTTCTATAATGAACCCTGATTTGAAAGGTTCTATGTGGAACCAGAAATGGTGCCTTAAAGAACCATTTTTAAAGATTCTTTGAGACACCTTTATAGGTTCTTTGAAGAACTCTTTAAGGAAATGGTTCTTTAAAGAACCCTAGTTTGAAAGGTTCTTTGTGGAACCAGAAATAGTGCCTTAAAGAACCCTGGTTTTAAAGGTTCTTTAAAGACATCTTTATAGGTTCTTTAAAGAACTCTTTAAGGAAATGGTTATTTAAAGAACCCTGGTTTGAAAGGTTCTTTGTGGAACCAGAAATGGTTCTTCTATGGCATCACGCTGAAGAACCATTTTCCGGTTCCAGATGTGACCTTCATGGTTCTGTGTGCAGCTGATGTTGTTCTGCGTGTTCCTTGATGCTCCTCCAGTGACACACCTGGCTCTGTTTCCTCCTGTGACTCATTGTGAGTGTATTTTTTTTCTCTGGCAGATAAATGTCCGCGTTACCACCATGGATGCCGAGCTGGAGTTCGCCATCCTGCCCAGCACGACTGGCAAACAGCTCTTCGACCAGGTACGACCAGCATTACAATCAGGGGAGGACATTTACTTATTTTTTAGGGGACAATTTTTTCCCCCACTGACTGATATCCAGGGGTATTGAAAAAGAAATTGCCTGCACTTTTTAAAACTTGTGAAATAACATTTAACCTTTGTTAATAAATAATAAATATACTTATTTAGGCTTACAGTATATGAGCAATTGTCATAAAAATGGCAATAATTCAATTCAATTCAATTCAGTTTATTTGTATAGCCCAATTTCACAAATTACAAATTTGTCTCGGAGTGCTTTACAATCTGTACACATAGACATCCCTGCCCCAAAACCTCACATCGGACCAGGAAAAACTCCTAAATAACCCTTCAGGGGGAAAAAAAAGGGAAGAAACCTTCAGGAGAGAACAGAGGAGGATCCCTCTCCAGGATGGACAGATGCAATAGATGTAATGTGTACAGAAGGACATATTTAGAGTTTAAATACATTCAATGAATGTGACAGAGTGTATGAATAGTTCATAGTAGGCATATTCCACGATGGAGACCTCCACGATCCATCAGGCAGATGGCGGTGGGGAGGAGGAGTGGGCGGAGTCTCAACAGTGGGCGGAGTCTCAACAGGACAGTGGCGTAGTCAGCAGCAGGAATTCCACGACCCAGACCTCGATGATCCATCAGCAGATAGGATCTATGTCGTCTCATAGGGTCCGATGACCCCATGAGACGTGAAGTCAAAAGGACTCCGGGGAGAAAGCAGAGTTAGTAACGTGTGATTGAGAGATGAAAATTCATCCTTAAGGAGAGAAAAAAGAGGAGATAGGTACTCAGTGCATCCTAACGTCCCCGGCAGCTATAAGCCTATAGCAGCATATCAAGGGGCTGGACCAGGTGAACCTGATTCAGCCCTAACTATAAGCTCTGTCAAAGAGGAAGGTCTTAAGTCTACTCTTAAACAAGGTGACTGTGTCTGCCTCCCGGACTGAAATTGGAAGCTGGTTCCATAAAAGAGGAGCTTGATAACTAAAGGCTCTGGCTCCCATTCTACTTTTTAAGACTCTAGGAACTACAAGTAGTCCCGCATTTAGTGAGCGTAGCTCTCTAGTTGGGCAATATGGTACTACAAGCTCCTTAAGATATGATGGTGCATCACCAATCAAGGCTTTGTACGTTAAGAGAAGAATTTTAAAAGTGATTCTTGATTTTACTGGGAGCCAGTGCAGAGCAGCTAGTGCAGGAGTGATGTGATCTCTTTTCTTAGTTTTAGTGAGAACACGAGCTGCAGCATTCTGGATCAACTGGAGGGACCTAAGAGACTTATTAGAGCAGCCTGATAATAAGGAGTTGCAGTAATCCAGTCTCGTAGTAACGTACGCGTGAACCAATTTTTCTGCATCTTTTTGAGACAAGATGTGCCTGATTTTTGAAATATTACGTAGATGAAAGAATGCAGTCCTTGAGATTTGCTTTACGTGGGAGTTAAAGGACAAGTCCCGATCAAAGATAATGCCAAGATTCTTTACAGTGGTGTTGGATGCCAGGGCAATGCCGTCTACAGAAACCACATCACCAGATAATTGATCTCTGAGGTGCTCAGGGCCGATTAAAATTACTTCGGTTTTGTCTGAGTTTAACATCAAGAAGTTGCAGGTCATCCATGTTTTTATGTCTTTAAGACATGCTTGAATTTTACCGAGTTGGTTGCTCTCCTCTGGTTTTATCGATAAATATAGTTGAGTATCATCTGCATAACAATGAAAGTTTATGGAGTGTTTCCTGATAATATTGCCCAAAGGAAGCATGTATAAGGTAAATAAAATTGGTCCAAGCACAGAACCTTGTGGAACTCCGTGATTAACGTTGGTGGTTATCGAGGCGTCATCGTTTACAAATACAAATTGAGATCGATCTGATAAATAGGATTTAAACCAAATTAGTGCCATGCCTGAAATGCCAATCGACTGCTCCAGTCTCTGTAACAGGATGTCATGGTCAATGGTGTCGAATGCAGCACTAAGGAGAGGAATCCTTTATCTGCTGCCATTAAGAGGTCATTTGTAATTTTCACCAGTGCTGTCTCGGTGCTGTGGTGTTTTCTAAATCCTGATTGAAATTTCTCAAATAAACTATTATGATGTAGAAAGTCGCACAACTGATTTGCGACCACTTTCTCAAGGATCTTCTCAAGAATAATAAGACTATTAGGCAGTAGTCTACAGATTCAAAGTGTTTTCTTAGATTTTTTGAGCAAAAAACAAAACAGAAAACATAAATCAGACAAACATATTCAATGTTATTATTATTTCTTTATGGTTATTTTATTTTATTTCATGTGTTTTTTAACAATTATAACTTATGTCTTTGTTTTTTTATAATTCAAAAATAGATTTATTGATTATTTTTGTGTAGACGTACAGGCAATACAGATAGGACAAACAGAACAAAAATAAAACACTATTAAATTATCGTAATTATGGGGGCATTTGTTGCCCCTCCTAGTGATATCAGGGGCAACATTATATTTCCTAGGGGCAGTTTTGCCCTTTGCCCTTGTATATTTCCGACGCTGATTACAATCGAGCAGCTGCATTGACGTGTGTGATTGTTGTTACCCATCGGTACGTCTAGATAGTCAAGACGATCGGGCTGAGGGAGACCTGGTTCTTCGGCCTCCAGTATCAGGACAGCAAAGGCTTCTCCACCTGGCTCAAGCTGAACAAGAGGGTGAGGAGAAAGTCTGATTGTGAACTTCATCCATCCCTCGTGGGGGGAAACTCCTCCTCCCCCCGGCATCTGGATGTAAAATGTAGATGTCATGCTCGTGGTTCCTCGGCGGTGCTACCGCCATCCCCGTTGAGGCTAATTAGCACGTCTTTCTTTTTTTCCGGCATCCCTCTGCTGCGGGGGATGCCGATCCCCAGGTGACGGCTCAAGACGTGAAGAGAGACAACCCTTTGTTGATCAAGTTCAGGGCCAAGTTTTACCCCGAGGATGTCACGGATGAGCTGATCCAGGAGGCGACGCAGCGCCTCTTCTTCCTGCAGGTCGGGGATGAGCACGCGCATGTGGTTCTTATTAAGGGATCTATTTACAACCACGAAACACACGTGTGTATTTCGACGATCAAGACCCAAACATTGACTATTTATGTACGCTAACAGGAGCGCGAGATACATATTCACAAAAGGAATCGGTTAAACGCACATTAAGAACTAGAATGGGCACTCGGTAGAGCGCATACCTTCGCATATCACAAGATTGGCATTGAATTATGAACATTTTGGCATTAGTTGCATGCCAATTGGACACAAATGTATCGTGCTATGGTAAAAAAAGAGTTTGACCTTTCCATGACCTTGACCTTGACCCGATTGATCTCAAAATCTAATCAAATGGTCCCCGGATAATAGCCAATCATCCCACCAAATTTCATGCGATTCAAGAACATTTCGAACTGTTCATGACCTTTGACCTTGACCTTTGACCCGATCGATCCCAAAATCTAATCAACTGGTCCCCGGATAATAAACAATCATCCCACCAAATTTCATGCGATTCGGTTCAATACTTTTTGAGTTCTGCGAAAGATTTTGACCTGTTCATGACCTTTGACCCGATCGATCCCAAAATCTAATCAACTGGTCCCCGGATAATAAACAATCATCCCACCAAATTTCATGCGATTCGGTTCAATACTTTTTGAGTTCTGCGAAAGATTTTGACCTGTTCATGACCTTTGACCTTTGACCCGATCGATCCCAAAATCTCATCAACTGTTCCCCGGATAATAAACAATCATCCCACCAAATTTCATGCGATTCGGTTCAATACTTTTTGAGTTTTGCGAATAACACGCATACAAATAAATAAATAAATAAATACACGGCGATCAAAACATAACCTTCCGGCATTTTCAATGCGAAGGTAATGACAGAGTGGGTATCAGAATGTAATTAAGGCCGTCCTGGACATAAATCAGGCGTCTCAATCAAAACAAAGCACTAAACGCTCATACTGACCAGCGGGGGCTCCGTGATGACTGACGCAGAACCCATCGACCCTTGAGGATCTCCCCTAAGCGAGTACGTGCGCACGAAAGAAGGTCCAGACGCATTCAATTAACACATGTGGTTTCTCTCTCTTGTGCAGCATCGTAAAACACGAGTTAAAGGAGACCTTTCAATCTTTTTGTTCCGGGTTTTTAAGTCAAAGAATGCATCCTGAACGACGACATCTACAGTCCGCCGGAGACGACGGTGCTCCTGGCCTCGTACGCCGTCCAGGTCAAACAAGGAGACTACCGGAAAGACTTTCACGTCTCGGGATACCTGGCGAGAGAGAAGCTGCTGCCACAGAGGCACTGAGAGTCCTACATGGTTACGAGTGTTCACCGAAGTTCCACTCGATTCCAGTTTCGGCCATCTGCATTCTAACCGACGTGTCCTCTGATCCCATCCAGGGTTTTGGAGCAGCACAAGCTGAATAAAAATCAGTGGGAGGAAAGAATCCAGGTGTGGCATCGAGAGCACAAGGGACTGCTGAGGTACTCGCAAGTCTTACTGCAAAAAAAATGACATTCGTGGTTTTGTGTGGTTCTGTCGCTCAATAAATTGCTCCCCCCACACACACCACAGAGAAGACGCCATGGTGGGGTACCTGAAGATAGCCCAGGATCTGGAGATGTACGGGGTCAACTACTTTAACATCAAGAACAAGAAAGGGTCCGGGCTGTGGCTGGGAGTGGACGCACTGGGGCTGAACATCTACGACAAGAAGGACAAGTAGGCGGCGTTTTGTAAATGTCTCTGACGAACCAAGAGGGTGTTACTTCTACTTCATTCTTGGTCCGCAGAGGACAACGACGACTGACTTTGTTTTGTCCCCTGGTCTTCCATCTAGCATCACAATGAGATTGACTTTTTCCTCCTCTTTAAAAAATAAATAAATATCGAATATAACGATAATTATAATGGAGTTTGACCAAAAGGCGATACAGGTACCCGTCGTCCCCAGAGGATGAACCGTAATGACTTTGGTGATGCCTTCAAGATCTCCTACACTCACAAACAATGAAGGTGCCATCTGGAACCGAAAATGGTTCTTCAGAGTGATGCCATAAAGAACCTTGAAGACGGTGTCTCAAAGAACATTAAAAAATGGTTCTTTAAGGAACCATTTCTGGTTCCGCAAAGAACCTTTAAACCACAGTTCTTGAAAGAACCATTTCCTTAAAGAGTTCTTCAAAGAACCTAAAAAGGTCTCTTAAAGAAACTTAAAACATGGTTCTTTAAGGCCCCATTTATGGTTCCACAAAGAACCTTTTAAACCACAGTTCTTTAAAGAACCATTTCCTTGAAGAGTTCTTCAAAGAACCTATAAAGGTCTCTTAAAGAAACTTAAAAAATGGTTCTTGAAGGAACCATTTCTGGTTCCACAAAGAACCTTTTAAACCACAGTTCTTTAAAGAACCATTTCCTTAAAGAGTTCTTCAAAGAACCTATAAAGGTCTCTTAAATAAACTTAAAACATGGTTCTTTAAGACACCATTTATGGTTCCACAAAGAGCCTTTCAAACCAGGGTTCTTTAAAGAACCGTTTCCTTAAATAGTTACTCAAAGAACCTATGATATTACCTCAAATAAAAAAATGGTTCTTCAGTAGGTAATGGTTCTTCGTCGAACCACAAAGCCTTTTAAAGAACCATTATATTTCTGTCTGTACTGGCTGCGTCTACGCTTTGCACGCTGACACACCAACGCGTTTCCTTTTCTCCTTGAGTCATAATTATGTTTCAAGAACATGTCCAGCTCTTGTTATATAACTATATTCTATATTTCACAGGATGACCCCAAAGATCGGTTTCCCCTGGAGTGAGATCAGAAACATTTCCTTCAACGACAAGAAGTTTCTCATCAAACCGATCGACAAGAAAGCTCCGGTACACGAAAAGAACAACGACATTATGGAGAAGGCGTGTTCAGTTAGTGGGAACATTATTATTTCTGCATACTATAAGTCAGACTTTGTCCAGGTATGTTGATCTGCGAGCTTATCTGAACTCAAACTCATGAGTTCACGTGGAAGGGATTAAACAACCGCTTAGGGTTGAATACGTCAGACTCGTTATTCGTCCAAACTATCCTCCAAGTCCTTCTTTAAAAATATAGATGTTCATATTTGTTTTCTGCAACCATGAACAGGAGATGTGAGAGAATCTCATGTCTTTGTTCCTGGTGAAAATTACCATTAATATAATGACAACGAATTCTTTAATGACAGCGGCTGCTGCTTGAACAGGGATTTGGCCTCACACTTCCATGTGCTCTCTCCAGAAAGCCAATTGTTTTCTAAAAAAAAATCTACTACAGCAACACCGTCTTAACTGTAAAAAGATATCCGACGGCGTGCGTCATAAATCTCCGAGCGCTGATTTTCTTTTCCCGGGTTAAAGGACTTTGTTTTCTACGTCCCGCGTCTTCGCATCAACAAACGCATCCTGGCATTGTGCATAGGGAACCACGACCTGTACATGCGCAGACGTAAGCCCGACACCATCGAGGTGCAGCAGATGAAGGCCCAGGCCAGGGAGGAGAAGAACAAGAGGCAGATGGAGAGGTGAGGGAAGGAGGACATAAAGAAGGCTTCTTTTCTTTTTTTCTTTTTTTTTACAGTTTACAGTGTGTTCTCTCTGCTTTTTAAGAAAGAACTGTCACAGGGATCGAGTTTTTTTTTTCTTTCTCAGATGTGTATTTATGCACAATTCTCCTGTCAGGGCTCTGCTTGAGAGTGAGAAACGAAAGCGAGAAAACGCCGAGAAGGAAACAGAGAAGATTGCTCGTGAGACCATGGAGCTGATGGAGAGATTGAGACGGATTGAAGAGCAGACAAAGAGAGCTCAAGACGGTCTGACAACTCTCTGAATACAAATGTGTTTTTTTTCTTCTTCAAACTTCAGGGTTTAAAAACATCAAAAGAATCGCACCGTACATTGACATAGAAGTGATTATTTAAAAAATCTCTGTGAAACTTACACTATCTGGGAATATGTGTAGGGTGACTTTTTTGGGGGTGTTTTTTGTTGTTGTGCAATTGTGTTCTCAGAGCTGGAGGAGCAGACTCGCAGGGCTCTTGAGTTGGAGAAGGAGAGGACGATCGCTCAGGAGGAGGCGGAGCGGCTGGACAAGGACCGCCGAGCTGCAGTGGAGGCGAAAGCCGCCCTGCTGTACCAGTCTGAGCACCAGATCAAGAACCAGGAAAGTCTGGTAAAACAAAAAAAACACACCTGCATAGTGGGTTTAATTCAAATTCCATAGATATGTGATCATTCCAGCTACATTTACATCTATTGATCAATACCACCTTTAGGATATAAACTAATGATGTCATCGAGGGATGATCACAAATTCAGCTTGATAGTACACTTCCAATGAATCCTACTTTTAGCCAATTGAAATTAAAGGCAACATAACACACAAGTGCACACACACACACACACTCACACACACACACACACACATGTTCTCTCTAACACACGCGTACATGCACACAGAGCACAATGACTAAAAAAAAGCACACCTGCAAGTGGGTTTAATTCAAATTCCATAGATATGTGATCAGTCCAGCTACATTTACATCTATTGATCAATACCACCTTTAGAATATAATCTAGTGATGTCATCAAGAGATGATCACAAATTCAGCTTGACAGTATACCTCCAATTATTCATACTTTTAGCCAATTGAAATTAAAGGCAACATAACACACACAGACACACACACACACAAACAGACGTACGCACACCCATGTTCTCTCGAACACACGGAGCACAATGACAACAAAAAAGCACACCTGCATATTAGGTTTAATTCAAATTCTATAGATACGTGATCGTTCCAGCTATATTAACATCTATTGATCAATACCACCTTTAAGATAGAAACTAATGATGTCATCAAGAGATGATCACAAATTCAGTTTTATAGTATACCTCCAATTATTCATACTTTCAGCCAATTGAAATTAAAGGCAACAGAACACATAATTGCACACACACACACACACACACACAGACGTACGCACACACATGTTCCCTCTAACCTGCACACGGAGCACAATGACCTGAGATCAGGGGCACGCTCTTAACTCTCTTCCCATTTCGGTGTGCCTGTGTGCATAGGCCACTGAGCTGGCGGAGCTTACCGCTAAGATCTCTCAGCTGGAAGACGCCAAGAAGAAAAAGGACGAGGAGGCGAATAAATGGCAGGAAAGGGTGAGAATTAATGAAAGAAACCACGAGAGAGGAAGAGAGAGAGTGATAAAGGATGAATCAAACATGAGCGAGAAAGGGATGTCTGACACCTCTGAGCTTTAGGCCTGGGGAAAAAGTAGAAGCAAGGCGTCGACCACGGAGTAGTTGTAGTTCAGACTTTATAAACGTGACTGTGTGTCACGAGTAGCGAGCCTTGTGATGCCATAGTGCAGACGAATCATTAACTGCACATGCAAATGTCATATGCAAAATCTTCTTATGCACATTATTTAATTTTGTTCCCCCTTCAGTTAACTGCATATGCAAATGTTGGCAAAAAAGATTTGGCCAAAGTAAATGAGAAATCTTCTTATACACATTATTTCAGTTTTTTCTTTCTTCAATTACAAACGGAGATTGATGCTAAGAAACCGATTAAGTCATAGAGGACAACCTATTTGGGCAACTTCCCCTTCATTGGTGATCTTCAACAGGTTAAGATATGATTGAAAGTGATTGACTGATAAACAAATGTAAAAATCTAAATAGAGGTTAGTGTCTGAGGATGTCAGACTTTCATAATTGTGATCGTATAAACTTGATGTCACTTCATTGTCATGAGTAAGCGTGCCTTGTCATATGCAAAATCTTCTTATGCACATTATTTCTGTTTTTTCTTCTTCAGTTAACTGCATATGCAAAATTATCCCCAAAAAAGATTTGGCCAAAGTATATGCAAAATCTTTTTATGCACATTATATCTGTTTTTCTTTCTTCAATTACAAACGGAGACTGATGCACACGATGCTAAGAAGCCGATTGAGTCATAGAGAAAATTTTTGGAAACTTCCCCTTCATTGGTGATCTTCAACAGGTTAAGATATGTTTGAAAATGATTGACTGAAGATCAAATCTAAACATCTAAATAGAGGTTAGTGTAAATTATGAAAGACATATCAGACTTTCATAATTGTGATCGTATAAACTCGGCGTCATTTCGTTGTCACGAGTAGCGCGCCTTGTGACGCCATGGTGCAGACGAATCAGTAATCGCATATGCAAATTTCACCCAAAACAGTTTTTGGACAAAGTATATGCAAAATCTTCTTATACACATTATTCCAGTTTTTTTCTTCTTCAATTAGCACCAGAGGCTGATGCACACGATGCTAAGAAACCGACATATTTAGAAAACTTTTCCTTCATTGGTGATCTTCATATGATTGAAAATGATTGACTGAAGATAAAAAATAAAAATAAATAAATAGGGGTTAGTTGAGCACGCGTGAGTCGACCAATAGGAAGGCCAGTACTGCACTTTAAAATCCACCCGCGGCGCTTCAACGCAATCTGTGTGTGTCGCCAGGCGGCGGTGGTGGAAGCGGACCTGGAGCGCACCAAAGAGGAGCTGAAGACTCAACTCAAGGACGTCCACATCCAGGACTCGGTCCACCCCCACATGCACGAGCACGACGAGACGGACGAGAGCAGCGCCGAGGCCAGCGCCGAGCTGACCTCCCCGGGCTCGGTGCGAGACCGCAGCGAGGAGGAGAGGCTGACCGAGGCCCAGAAGAACCAGCGGCTGCAGAGAAACCTCAAGGTCAGAGGCTCGGTGGATGTTTTTTTTTTTTAAGTCCCGTATTTGCTGTTCCCCCTTGTTCACCGCCGGGGTCAGAGGTCACGGTCAGATAGAGATTAGCAGTCCCCGGGCTGTTCCTGGAGCTTTTTTTATTTTTAAGAGTGGGTGGTTTTAATGTCGGCCTGTCAGTTGGACCACAACGTCTGGATGGATTGCCATGAAATTCATGGTCCCCAGAGGATGAGTCCCGCTGGCTTTGGGTCGTCACCTCACTTTGTTATATATATTCCTCTAGTGCCACCGTGAGGTTGACATATATGATTTTGAGTGAAATATATCTCGACAATTATTAGATTAGCTTTAATCCTCTGACTTTTTCTCATCTGGCCACATCCATCGTCAGTTTGATTTTTAAATTCTTTCGGTATATAGAAATAAATCCGTGCATAAAGAAGGTAATCCTCAGGTCGGATTATCACCCTGAGTGTGGCGTGCTGACTCGGGCGTTTAGCCCCGAGCGCCGCCGTGCCCGAGCTCGCCGAAGCTTCTCGGTCTCGTGCACGGAGAATTTCTCGGATCGCCGATTTCAATTCTTCACACGTGTTCGTTCATAGTCATTTTTTTAAAGTGACTGTTTCATGTTGAATTTAGCAATACGCCCGTGAGGCTTAAGAAGATGTGTGGCGCGTGCTTTAACCATAACCAGCTGCGTGGCGGTTGCCACTTCCTTGGCCCACCTCGTGGAGTTTATGGTTCGGTAATCACATTTTGAAGTGAGTGTTTTGGTACACTCGCCGCGTTGCCCCTTTGACACATCCACACACAGGGTTCTCCACTCTGCTCTAAATATGGCAGCTTAATTGCCACCGATCCAAAATCGGTGTTTTACGCCGAACTAAGTGCTCGACTGCATAACAACACACTCTTGCGGGAACATTTTCATCCTTTTTGGTTTCATTCCAGTCGCGAATCGCATCCAGACCCCGGCCTGTAGCGAATGGAATAACAACGGCCTCTATCTCACAGCCCAAACAAGATACGGCGCTGCACAGAGGACTCAACACAAAACTGGACTTAATAACTTTGCACAATGGCGTGTTTTTTCGGGACGGAGGGGGGGGGGGGGATTGAGTGGAGTACAGGGGGTCACGGGAGAGAGAGAGGGCGAGGCTCTGAATGGTTTCCTCCAAGATTCTGTGGAACGAGGATCTTATTCACTGTGTGTGTTGTGTTCTCTTTCAGTTCCTAAGCACTGAGCTGGCTCGAGCCGTAGACGAGAGCAAGAAGACCCCCAATGACCTGATCCACGCCGAGAATGTGAAGGCGGGCCGCGACAAATACAAGACCCTGCGCCAGATCCGCCGGGGCAACACCAAGCAACGCATCGATGAATTTGAGTCCATGTGAGAGGGGCTGCTGACGGCAAGATGGGGATAGGTGATGAAATAGGAGAGATTTTAGAAGCATGTAATAAGTGCAGATTATTGCACATGAAGAAGATTAACCTGACGTCACATTATACTGTTGCCCAGGCCTTTAATGTTCATGATTGTAATGTCATTTCATCTGGAAAACATGTTATAACTGTTTAAAAGAAGAAAACACATTCATGTTCCACCTGAAGTGTCATCCATGATGTCATTTATGAAAAGGTTTGCATGTCGTCCTTGTTAATCATATTACAAACACTCGCAATTCCAAATGTGTCGACGAAAGAAAATTGTATCTCAAGTGTTTCATGAGAGAGAGAGAGATGACATTTAAGATACTTCCCATCGAAAACAAAATGTTTTTATTGCTATACACCAGGGGTGTCAAACTCATTTTCACCGTGGGCCACATCAGCATCATGGCCGCCTCTTAAATGGCCGGTGTAAATGAAACAGTGTATAAACTACTCCCGAACATATTGTTAAATAACTCTCTTTGCATTTGATTGTTGTTTATTCGAGAGTAGAAATATTGTACACAAGAAAATGTTGTCTAATATTATAACACAAATCCATTTAATTTGTAACCTTCAAAATAAAAACACAGTATATAAAGGTGATCATGTGTCTTTCAAGCAGGCAGGGGCCAAATACAATGACGTGGTGGGCCGCATTCGGCCCGAGGGCCTTATGTTTGACACCTGTGCTATACACAAATAAAATACACACGGAAACCATGTGATTTGATGTCTTATGTGTGCACCTGAACGCATCACCTCCACTGTGCCTAATAAGGCAAACTGTTCAAAAGTTGCAATCAAATAGATGTGTGTGCATCCAATGCAAATACACAGAAAAAAATAAAAAAGTGACACTGATGCAGACTAAACTAAAACAAAATCCCATCGCAGCTGCTTTCTTAGAATAAATTACATTTCTCTCAAAACGTGTACTTTATTAAACACCAACTGCTGCCGTGTTTAGTGGATTCAGCCCAACGGAAGTATCGTTTCAGTCCAACTCGAGCTGCAGCTACCGCGTCGTGGCTGAGGAACCGTCGTCTCTCGTTTATTTTAATCCAGCTGCGTGTTCTCGCGAGACTTGTCAACGTGCCAGAGTACAAAGTCAAGTTACAGAGTTCAAACCGTTACTTGTGAGTTTTTCTTTCCCCGGTTGGCGGCTACGGGAAGTGACACCGGTTTACTTTGAAAATACAACAAGACGGGGAGGAGGGAGGGAAGGAGAGAGAGAGAGAGAGAGTTAAAGAAAAGTTATCCGCTCCTTCATTCGACGGGACGTCCCTTCTCTGAAACAACCTACCACGTTGACAAGCTGCGAATTTCATAACCGCCGAGGCACGACCGGGCGGGTGTAAAGAGTTGTTTGATTTGATCACCGCGAGCAACCTGCGCGCGGTTTGTGAAACCGTCGCGAGCGCGAGCCCCAGATGGCCTTTCGCCTCAGCATGTGCGACTTGGAGGACACGTCCAGCTCCCTCATCATGAACGAGCGCGAGCGGCTGCTGAATCCCGCGGACACCTGCGCGCGCGCGACCACGGCCGAGCTCAGCAAGGCGGTCTCGGTGTCGTTGGGTCTGGACTCGGTGTCTTCTCCGCCCAACAGCGGCGCGCACCCGTCCTCCGGCGGTGCCTACGCAGACTTCGACCCCGCGGCGGAGAGCAGCGCTCGCGCAGCACCGGAGTTGGGAGCGGCGGCGGCTACGCGGCTCGTGAACCCCCCGGAGGGTTGCGGCCGGCTGCTGCTGAGCGGCGGGAGCGCGGACCCGCGCAGGGACGACTTTGGAGACGCGTGCCACGGCGGTCAGCAGGTGAGCTGCATGGAGCTGCTCAGGTCGAGCGACGCGGACGGCGCGCAAGGCGGCGGCGGCGGCGGGACGCGCGACTCCGTGATAGCCAGATACGTCTGCAAGGAATCCAACTTGTTCATGACTCCCGCGGCGGAGCAGCTGGCCGCGCACTCTCAGATGGACGAGCTCTTACCTCTGGGACCGTCCTCCGCGTACTGCGCCGGTCCGCACCTATACCGGGACCCGCCGCAGAGCGTGTGGCGCGCGTACAGCAGCCGATCCGAGCCCGAGAGAGGCGGATCCGGCGGACGTGATTTGTTGTGTAAATACTGTAACTGTGAGCAAGCCCCGCTCGGGTCCAGACGGGAATGCCACTGCGTCTGGTACAGCAAAGGTGAGCACGGCGGCAAAGGTGGCACGCGCGCGGCGCTGGTGGCACAGGGGTACGGCCAAGTGGAAAGTTACCAATGCGCGATCCCCCAGGAGCAGTTCGCCCTGTCCGCCATCAAGACCGAGCCGTCGGTGTGGATGGATTGCTCAGATCGCAGCTTCAGGTAAAATAAATAATATACATCATATTAAATAAACGGAGTGTAATGATTTTTGGGGAGTTGGCACCAAGTCAGGAGCCACCGAAGAGCTGCACTCTTACATATTTCTTTAATCAGTAATAAAAATAAAATGCAGCTGAACTTGGCGTCATGCTTTAGTCTGTCAAGCACTATTTACAATCGGTCTAAATTAGCTTGTTATTGTTGGATTATCTCCATTTTCTCCCCCCCCCCCTAAAGTCTTATAAAAATGTTAAAACTTCATTCAATCCATTATCTTACTTTTAAAGCTGCCCCCCGTCCTTCATGTTCCTCTTATACTTTTATATCTTGAGGGATTATCGCCACTTTGAAATGAACCAACATGCAGCAGAACCTGATATTCTGTATATCTCTCATTCCCCGAGATGCCAAAAAAAATCTCATCCAGCTGCAGGAGGCAGCTGCGTCTCAGCATTCAATTATTTGTCCCCCAAACAGCCTGCATGTGCTCTCTCTCTCTATCGCTCTCTCTCTCTCTCTCTCTCTCTCTCTCTCTCTCCCGGCGGCCTTGGCCAAGTTGCGCTTCAGCATCAAAGTTCACTCTATCCCCAACTTTCCACTAATACCACATAATACACCAGTGTCACTATAAACAAGAGATACGGCACCTGCTCTGTGCCGGGAAGTTAAAAAAAGAAAACCACGTCCTGTTTTTCCACTTCCAACTCTAAATCACAGGTGTCTCTTACTTTATTGTCAAAATCTCTAAATGTAATTGGATCAGATTTAGTGAATTAGTTCCGCCTCGTCACAACAAGCGGCCGAACACCTTCGTGAGAATGCGGTGATTAAAAAGCTTCTTTTTATTGTTGTTATTACGATGCCTCTCGGGCCTATTGTTGCATTCTGGGTTATATGACTGTAACTGTGCGGTAGCTTTGGAATGCTTACATAAAAAAAGCGGCCTCATTCAAGTGTCTGTCTGTGTGTGTGTGTGTGTGTGTGTTCCCGTGTCCAGGCATGAGGACTTGTTCCCAGGTGTCTACCTGTCAGACAGGAGGGTGTGCCAGGTGTGCGGCGACGATGCCTCCGGTTGCCACTACGGAGCCGTCACCTGCGGGAGCTGCAAAGTATTCTTCAAGAGGGCTGCTGCAGGTGGGTGTGAGACACACACACGCACGCGCACACACACACATGGGGGAGTGCACACACACACACACACACACACACATTTGCTCATTACGTTGATTTGATTTCTTACGCCCACCCGTTCCTGCGAGCAGGGCACAGCGACCTGACGTTGTGAGGTCGACTCGCTTCTTATCTGTCAACACCCACATATCTCTGCTTTTTTTGGAGTGGAAGCCGAGAGACATCGTCGACGCCTTGTGTTTTGTTTCCCCCCCCCCCCCTCCCCTCCCCGTACCACCAGGTAAGCAGAACCACCTGTGTGCCAGCCGCAACGACTGCACCATCGACAAGCTGAGGAGGAAAAACTGCGCCTCGTGCCGCTTGAAGAGATGCTTCATGTCGGGAATGAGCCTGAAAGGTGAGAGGCCAGATATGCGAGTATGGCACTGTGTGTGTGTGTGTGTGTGTGTGTGTGTGTGTGTGTGTCTGTGTGTGGCGTTGGTAAAATGAGGTCAGGGCGGCTGGATGCCTTGCGTGCATCGGATGAGAACACATTCATCAAATGTTCTCGCTTCAATACAGTGTAACGAATCCGTTCCCGCAAAGGCCGAAAGAGCATTTGTCCCGGCCCGTGGGGATGGGGGACCCTTGCCACACTGGTTCTTACGATAAGGAAGTCAAGCTGTGTGTTGTGTTATAAATCAAGACAAAACAACTTGGAAATGGAAGCCTCCTTATCTCCTTTTGTTTTTGCCCCGTGTCGTCTTGTGTTCTAGGTCGCAGGCTGAAGGGAACCGGACATCCGAGGAGCGCAGAGGAGGACCAGGAGCCCGGGGAAAGGGCCCGAAGGAGAGACGTCCTCTTCGAGCCGGGCGGCGCGGCCGTCAGGGCTCAAAGTGAGGCGCGGCGGCGAGCGAAACCCGCGCCGGGAAACGACACGCGCGTGACCACGATGTGTTCTCCTCCTTCGCAGCGTCCCGGGCGCTGGCGCTCGGCATCCCCCCGACGCTGCGCTCGTGCCTCTCCCTGCTCAGCGTCCTGCAGGCCATCGAGCCGGCCGTGGTCAACGCGGGGCACGACCACGCGCAGCCCGACAGCCCCGTGTCGCTGCTCACCAGCCTCAACGAGCTGGGCGAGAGGCAGCTGGTGACCGTGGTGCGTTGGGCCAAGGCGATACCAGGTAACAGAAAGCGACCGGGCCGAGGCGCCGGCCGCGTGTGCGCGACGAGGCCGGCGTGTCGTGGATAGGGATGGGTGTCGGGTTTCTTCTTCTTTTTCTCGATACCGGTGCTAAACCGGTACTTTTAAAACGATACCGGTGGCTAAACGGTGCCGTAACCGACACTTAAAAGAAGAGGAAGCGGAAAACGACGACTGACAACGACGACATTAAAAAACACTTCGGACATATTCCCTGGAAAAGCCGTGGAGCACTCATGGAGCACTGACAAACAACGGATATCAGACGCGCTCGTAGCTCGTAGCTCGTAACTTGTAGCTCGTAGCTCGTAACTTGTAGCTCGTAGCTCGTAGCTCGTAATTCGTAGCTCGTAACTTGTAGCTCGTAGCTCGAAAATTGTAACTCGTAGCTCGTAACTCGTAGCTCGTAACTCGTAAATTGTAACTCGTAGCTCGTAACTCGTAGCGTGTAACTCGTAGCTTGTAACTCGTAGCTCGTAACTTGTAGCTCGTAGCTTGTAACTCGTAGCTCGTAACTCGTAGCTCGTAACTTGTAGCTCGTAGCTCGTAACTCGTAGCTTGTAACTCATAGCTCGTAGCTTGTAACTTGTAGCTCGTAAATTGTAACTCGTAGCTCGTAGCTCGTAACTCGTAGCTCGTAGCTCTCGCTAGCTCAGGGCTAGCGCGAGCTACGAGCCAACGCGAGCTAGCTTAAACATGGCTATAATGGCTAATGTATTATTTGTTGGCCTACTTTTATGAATGCAAGAATTGGCACCCGTTTTCGGTCCCCAACCCTAGTCCTAGATTGTTTCAGTGTCTACGGTAGCGCCAGACCAGCCGTGTGCATTGTGTGAGAAAGAAAAACAACGACAAGTTCAGACATGTTGTGTTGAGATTGGAGAACAACTGAGAGGCGACTCGAGTCGCTGGACGGCGCCGGTGGGCTCAGCGGGTCGAGCTCGATCGCTGACACTGAACCCCAAGTCGCTTCACGCGAGCAGACTGTTCCTAAATTCCTAAATGTAGGGCAGAGGTCAGATTTCCTGTAGAAAATGAAATGAAGTTTCTACTGCAGTTAAGTTCCCAGCTATTGCGCAGACGAGCTCCGCGGCCACCAGGGGGAGAAACAAAGTCTAAATATGTGTTGTCACTGTGCGAGGCCTCCACCTCTCGCTCCAGAGATAACAGGCAACGCCAGCAGGGTTTTTTAATGCCAGTTTACACTTCTCCATTTTGATCAGCCGATCCCTGTTTTGTATATCGACCACTAGAGGGCGCTAAGTTCACACTCAAGCCCAGAGTGGCAGGCTGGAAAAGTATCTGTGATGGATGTTTGTAAATTCACATTTCCACAAACATAGACCAGTCAACTTGTTTATTACTCTTGTTCTTTATTTTAAAGGAGTTGAAAATTAAATTGTGATTTTTGGTATCTGTATTTTAACACTATTCTTCCATTTATTCGGCTTTGCATCTATTAAACCCACTTGTGTTCTTTCATTCGCAGATGTTTGGGATCTTTAAATAAAAACAAGGTGTTTCTTCCACAGGTTTCCGTGACATGCATGTAGACGACCAGATGTCCGTGATTCAGTTGTCCTGGATGGGCGTGATGGTGTTCGCTCTGGGCTGGAGGTCCTACACCCTCACCAACAGCTCCATGCTGTACTTCGCTCCAGACCTGGTCTTCAATGAGTAAGTCACGGGGACTCACTTTGCACTCCATCGCCACGACTTGTATTATTGAGTTTGAATTAAACAAAAGGTTTGTTTCTCAAACGAAGAAGGTGTGTTTCGGGGTCTCGACAGCCAGAATAATCGTCGTTGACGTCGGGATATCTCACCTGTCAGCGCGAGGGCGCAGTGGAATAAGAGCTGCAGAGGAAGCGTTTGTTTTTAGTTTTTAAATCACACGACGAGGCGAGACGGTAAACAACAGGCGTTCTGCTTGTTACCGTTTCCATGGCGTCTTGATATCCACGTGGCCGCACAGGGATCAACTCGGATGATTTATTCTGTTTCATCTTCGCGAAAACAGAACCGCAGCGGCGTTGAGTCATCTCCTCTTTCCATTACACGGAAACCTCCCCTCCATCCTCCTCTTCATCCTCCTTGCCATCCTCCTCTCCATCCTCCCCTCCGTCCTCTTTAAAAACAAAAAACAAAAGATTGTTTCTGACACCTCAGCTCCTTTATTTTGTCTTTTATTCGTAATTAAAACAAGATCAACTTAACATAAGAGTTAGTGGAGCAAATCGCCCACACTTGATATCCACAAATAACACTTCCACACACAGAAACATGGAGGTGCCATCTGGAACCAAAAATGGTTCTTCAGAGTGATGCCACAGAGGAACCATTTCTGGTTCTACAAAGAACCTTTGTTCTTTAAAGAACAATTTCCTTAAAGAGTTCTTCAAAGAACCTATAAAGGTGTCTCAAAGAACCTGCAAAAAAGGGTACTTTAAGGCACCATTTCTGGTTCCATAAAGAACCTTTCAAAAAAAGGGTTCTTTAAAGAACCATTTCCTTATATTGTTCTTTAAAAAACCTATAGAGGTGTCTCAAAGAACCTTTAACAAATGGTTCTTTAAGGCACCATTTCTGGTTCCACACAGAACCTTTCAAACCAGGGTTCTTAAATAACCATTTCCTTAAATAGTTCGTCAAAGAACCTTCAAAACATGGTTCTCCAAGGCACCATTTCTGGTTCCTCAAAGAACCTTTGACAAATGGTTCTTCAAGGCACCATTTGTGGTTCCTCAAAGAACCTTTAACAAATGATTCTTTAAGGCACCATTTGTGGTTCCACAAAGAACCTTCAAAACATGGTTCTTCAAGGCACCATTTGTGGTTCCTCAAAGAACCTTTAACAAATGATTCTTTAAGGCACCATTTGTGGTTCCACAAAGAACCTTAAAAACATGGTTCTTAAAGGCACCATTTGTGGTTCCACAAAGAACCTTTCAAACCAGGGTTCTTGAAAGAACCATGTCCTTAAAGAGTTCTTCAAAGAACCTATAAAGGTGTCTCAAAGAACCTTTAAAGAATGGTTCCTCAAGGCACCATTTATGGTTCCTCAAAGAACCTTTCAAACCAGGGTTCTTGAAAGAACCATGTCCTTAAAGAGTTCTTCAAAGATCCTATCACGATGCCTCAATTGAAAAAATGATTCCTCAGTAGGCGACGGTTCTTCGTAGAACTACAAAGCCTTTTTAAGAACCATTATTTTCCCGTGTGCCTCTTATCAGTGAATAGTTTCCCGTGTGGAAGTCGGGTTCCGCTCTGAGCGCCGGCCCCGGGGCCTTCGGAGCGGCCCCCACTCGGCAGGCGTTTCTCGCGATATTAGCAGAACCCTGGTTCCCTGTGAATTAGACCTCTGCCAGTCCTCCGACCCGCATGGTAATGGGTACGCCTGCCCTCGCCGCTGACCCTCATTTCTCTCTGCCTCTCCCGTTGTTCCCTTTTTCCCATTATCCTCCTCCACTCATTTCTTCTGACCCCTGCAGCTTTTTTCTCTCTCCTCTTTTTCACTTCTGCCTCCTGTTAATTGTCTTCGTCCTCTTCTGTACTTCTCTGCGCCTGACCCTCTCTCCTCCTTATGTCGCACTCGGTGCTCCTACTTCTGATCTCACAGTGTGTATTTTTTCTCCTCCTCCTCCTCCTCCTCCTCACAGCCAACGGATGCAAGTGTCCAGTATGTATGAACACTGTGTGAGGATGAGGCTGCTCTCCCAGAGGTTCTGCATGCTGAAGGTCACCCAGGAGGAGTTCCTCTGCATGAAGGCCCTGGTCCTCTTCAGCATCAGTGAGTCTGAAACAATCAATTTAATCTGCGAGCCGAAAAATAAGCGTTCTGGGAGTCGATGGGGTGGATAAAGTCCGGGAGAGAGATGGTTGTGCGTGTGCTCCGGCTTTTGTGCTCACAGTGCCGGTGGAGGGCCTGAAGAACCAGCGGTGTTTTGATGACCTGCGGACCTCCTACATCAAGGAGCTGGACCGCGTGGCCAGCCGCTGCGGAGAGACCACCCGCACGCAGCGACTGTTCCAGCTCACGCAGCTGCTGGACTCCCTCCAGTCGGTAATGGACACAATCCGCCTTCATATACGAGAAAACGAGACTTCAGTTTCGCGCCGCTGGTGCAAAGTGCAACGAATCTGAATTTGAACCCAAAACGATCCACTGCGTTAACTTCTGAACTCACTGGAGCGCGTCGAGGTTTCGTCACGTCGCGGCTGGTTGACTCCAAACGGAGACGGATCAGGTATTACATTCAGGATCGGAGAACTTCAGATAGGTCGACGCGAGCGATGACATCATCCCGACGACTGTAAATCCTTCTCGACCTGCCGGTACACACACCCCCCCCTTGGTTTTGTGCACAAATTCCCAGCCAACGCATTCCGAATGGTCACGTGACGGCCGAAGCTTCATATATCAGGAGGGGGAACACGCTGAGTAACCCTCTAGTGGGAGCGTTGCTGCCTCAAGAATAACCGTCGAGCCCCAGAAGGAGTCGACACACGAGTCCACGACGCAGCGCACCCCCCACACCTCGTCCCAGTCCGTATCGTTTAGCACTCCCACACTAACCTATGCACCGTATTGACAGGAAACGGCGAAGCAGATCATATCTGCAGATGCATATCTGACGCGTGCCGTAAAACGACCAGGAGAGGGGGGAGGCGTTTTAATATTTGTTTTTTGGAGATGGACAGCGCCGCAATGTGATCTCGGGACGGATTACTTTGAAGAGGGAGAGACGGAATTTTATTTGTCCAAATAAAAAAAACTTGGAGCAAACTAAAAGCAATAAAAAGAAAAGGCGAAAGATTAACCAAGTTGTTGTCTTTGGGAATAAGAGTATTAATAATTTACTCGTCTGTTATTCATCTGTCGGAAAGATTTAACGCTTTACAAACGTGTTTGATGGTAAAGTGCAAAACAAAAGCCGAAAATCATAAGGAATCTGTGACATATCGTGTACATATATATTGTTTTACTATTCCTGAATTTGACATTTAAATATATATTTTTAAATAATTAGAATTTTTTTTAAATAAACATAGTTTTTAAAACTAAAAGCTCCCGGTTTAATTTCACAGTGACTCTATGTGAAATTTAAAAAAATTCACAAGAAATGTTTTTTATCATCCATGCACCGTACGATTTTATTTATTTTTCACCCTGCGTCATGCTTCATGTAGCCGAGACCAACAAAGTCAGTAAAACCTGAACAAAAGCATCGTCTGAGACGTGTTTGTAATTCCCCAAAACCCCCCCAAAAAGCCTAAAGTCATAAGAAATCCGTGACATAATCTGTACATATATATTGTCGTCCTTTTCCTACATTTTTCATTAAATTTATTTTAAATAATAATATTTTTTTCTGGCCTGCATTCAAAACTTCTCTTAAAATAAACCCGTTTTTTAAACTAAAAGCTCCATGTCTAATTTAAAGGCGACTATACGTCTTCATAAGTGTGACCAAATAAATAAATGGTCACAATAAAAATGTTTTTTATCATCCACGGTATGATTTTAGTTTTTTTCCACCCTGCTTCATGCACAGATGTAGCCGAGGCCACAAAGTCGGTCAAAGAATCGTTTGAGACGTGTTTGTTATTCCCATAAACCGTGCTTACATGGATATGAAATAATTTTTTAAACGTTGTCAATTTACAATATTATCCACTAGAGGGCGCCGAGCGACTGCTTCTTCCTCCTTTTTTTACTGCAACTTGAACTTTTAACAGAGTTCATATATGATCATAGAAAACCTGGAAAAGTCATGGAATTTAAAAATGTTTATTTCCAGACTTGGAAAAGTCCTTTAAAAAAAATTAAATTACAAAAATTGTGAAAAAAGTAATGGAAATGTTATATTCACATGTTCATTTACGCTGAGTTTGAAATAATAATAATAGGTTTTTTAAAAGAAAGACCCTCAAAATATATAAAAGCCCACATTCGCTCTCAAAACACACCTTAAGTGAAAAGTTTGGTGGCCATAGCAACAGCGGCTCAGGGATAATCCACTATCATGTATGCACCGAGATCTCACTAAATGTTTAGTCATGGAAATGTGGTTTAAAGTCCTAAAAAAGTCATGGAAATACTAATACTAACTATTAAAAAAAAGAGAACCCAGTAGTTGGGGCGTAACCAGCTGGAAAAGTTCCCCCCCCGACCGAGAGCCGAGCTGCCGGCACGTCTCCCTCTGTGGATTCACTCTTAAAGGCTCAGAGCTCTGTCAGCGTCCCGCTCATCATCTCCAGATCTCTGCTAACGGCGCCCGAGCTCCGGGGCGGCCGGGGACCCGTCTGGCAGCCAGAACCCGGAGTTGATCGGGGGACTTTACCTTTTTTTTCGGGCTTAAGAGTGTCGCGTCGAGCGTCGCCTTTTTTAAAAATCGCCTCCTAAAGCCGCCGTCGAGAAGACGTCGCTTGCCGTTTCCTCTTTAATCTGCTTTCTTTGTTCTTTCTTTTGCAGAAACGTCCGCTAATAACCTCTCTCTCTCTCCATCTCTCCCTCTCTCTCCCCCTCAGATCGTGAGGAAGCTGCACCAGTTCACCTACGACCTGTTCCTCCAAGCTCAGTCGCTGCAGACGCGCGTCAACTTCCCGGAGATGATCTCCGAGATCGTCAGCGTCCACGTGCCCAAGATCCTCTCGGGCCTGGTCAAGCCCATCCTGTTCCACAACGTGGCCTGATAAGAAAGTAAAAAAAAAAAAAGGAGAGCCCGACACCCCCCACCCACGTAGAATCCCCCCCGCCCCCGCCCACGTCGTCGCCCCTATGCGTCGCCTCGACGGTTTGCGCGGTTGTTTTTTTCACGAGGGTGAAGTGAACCGGTGGAGCGCGGGTGAAGCGATGAAGGGCATAAAGCGCATTCCTCCAGTCTAATTGCATCCACTTTGTTCTTCTTACTGCCTGCTAGCTGTATCTCTCTCTCTCTCTCTCTCTCTCTCTCTCTCACACACACACACACACATTCACACACGACACATGTTTTTCTGGAGCCAATTTAAAGAAACACGCATTCCTTCACACAGGGCTCACGAAAGGCCTCGCCGCCTCGCCGCCGGTAGACGTCTTTGTATTTTAAAAAAGCCGACAACGTGCGGATATGTTTTATTTCGGGGAGGCGAGCCGGCGGCGAGAACGAGCCGCCGAGGTCCGCCGCGTCGCTTGTGTCCGTGCGTGCGGTGGCTTTTTTGACATTTTGCGCTGGCTTTCTTCTTCGAACAATGGATGTTGTGTGTGCGCGCCCCGAGGTGAGCCGGGTTTGATTGACAGCTAATAAGCGGCGGCGGCGGCGGTGCGTGCTAAGACGCAAGTCCGTCTCGCCCGAAATACGAGGACGGGCCCTTTTCGATGAGCCGTTTCCGATCCGCCGGCGGAGGGGTCACAGGGGTCACGAGCCGAAAAGATACGCTTTTAAAAACCTGCGAGTTACCGCCGTTGATGACAATTCCACTTGTGTATTTAAGAATTTTTTCTAATATTAAAAGGTCAAACTGAAGAGAAAATAATTGTACGAAATACCTTTTAACTGTGGCGCATTTTTTTTTTCCCTGCCGTGTGTGTGTGTGTGTACTTTTGCGTGTTTTTTGAATGCCAAACATTATTATGAGTAAAGAATAATAATTCCAGGACAAAACATTTCATACCGTTTGTGACTTTTTCTACAGTTTCTTAAACTAAGTGTTGCTCGCTGAAGTGCTTTTGTCGTGTGTCGCCTCGCAGCTCCTCGACGTGTTTGACAAAACGGGAAAAAGGTCCCGCCAAGAATCCGCTAATTGTGTTGCCTCGGCAACGGCTCGTTGTGTAATAAAAAGTGAAGCATGGAGTGTGTGTCTGTTTGTCAGGAATGAGCGAGCAGGTACACACACACCTCTGTCTGGGTCTCTTTGGAGCGCATGTCGTGCAACTGTTGTTTACTTCAGTCGGCTACACGCCGCCTAGTGGCGGGCTTTGTTATTACAGGGTTTCTACGGTCATGGAAACAACCTGGAAAAGTCATGGAATTTTTTTTTAATGTTTATTTCCAGGCTTGGAAAAAGTCCTTGAAAGAAAATTAAATCACAAAAGTTTTTGGAAAATTCCTGGAAATGTGTTATTTTCATATGTCCATTCACGCAGTTTGATTTAAAAGAATAAACATTTATATAAATATGTATTCTTTTAATCAAACAATTGTCTCATTCATTTCTGTCCTTTAAGGTATTTACTCATGTATACACCGAGATTTCACAAAATGTTTGGTCATAGAAATTTGGTTTAAAGTCATGGAAAGGTCATGGAGGTCAACATTTGTGTGAACCCTGTTATTAGAAACACATCAGAAGCCTCTCTTTCTCTCTCTCTCTCTCTGATGCATTGCACGCCCCCCCCCCCCCCCCCCCCAGGACTGTCCCAGTCTCCACCCGGCCAGCCAGGTAATAGATCACATCATGTCCCGGTCTGAGAGGAGGTCTACGGGGTCAGATCAGTCTCAATCATTGCAAATCCACACAGAGAAACTAAAAAAATGCAAACACAAAGATTCACAAAATGCCCACAGAACAATTCACAAATATATTCCATTTACAAATGCAAAGACGGAAAGATTTACGAATAAATTAGACTCACAAATGCACGCAGTTGAAAATGAGGGCGACGTCTGATTGGCTTACAGATGTCTCTGTGTGTGTGCATTTGCAATGAGTGAGACTGATCTGACCCGAGAGGAGGGAAGCCTGCAGGAGGCGGCCATGTCTGCAGACCCGACGCCACCAAGAGGCCGCAAACCACGAGGGGCTTTACCGCCCCCTAGTGGCCGCGGAGGAGCATGCAGCAGCGTGGGGACAACATCTGCTGGATGCGTTGACATTTGCTTCATAATGTAATTGGACACGGATTCACGCAACGTCTGAACGGGGTTATGGTTAAATGGTCGGAGTCACGAGAGCGGAGGTCACGTGACAATAAAGTGTGTGTTGGGTAATCAAGAGGCACAGCGAGGGATTAAATAGTGGAAATTTAATTAGATTATTTGGAAGTAAAACCTGATGAGAATATTATAAATACTGTAATCAGAATGTTTTTTGTATCTTAATTATTTAGAAAAATATAATAATATTTTACAGCATGGAATACATTTAAAAGCTTTATATTTTTTATTTGTACACGCTGCATTTAAAAGCCCCAAAAAGCAGTCTTCATCTAATTGTTTTTATCGTATTCATAGAGAAATATAACAACAGTCTTCTTTAAAAGCTGGGGTTTTATTTTTACACGCTGCATTTAAAAGCACTCTTCCCGTTTTTTTTTTACCCCCGCTGCCATTTTAACTCCCGCTTCCCGAACGACCTTCTTTTTAAAAAAGCATTTGTTCCCTCTCGTAAATGAATCGGAGCCGAACGACGCCGAAGCTGAAATATCACTTATTTCTAAATATATTCCCCGTGACAAAAAGTCTCCTTGTTTTCCCTTTTAAGGCGTCTCGTAGATTAAAAAATACTAATAATGTACGTACGCCTCGTCGCCGTCGACATTTTGAACTTTGATTTCTGTGTCCCCCCCCCCCCCTCTCTCTCTCTCTGCTCTGCATCAATATTACATCCCCGCTCGACCAGAAGAGGGATTTTTCGGCAACCGCAGAAATCCCAAACACACACTGGCCACGAAACAACAAAAAGCACCAAACTATTTCCTCATGTGGAGATTAAGGACGGAGGCCACCGAACTTGGAGAACTTTTGGGGGGGGGGGGGGCGGGGGGGACGAGAAAAACACAAAAAGAGAACAACTAAAAAATAAAAAATCACTTGACAACGAAACTCACCGAACACCCGATATATACAGGACTGTCTCAGAAAATTAGAATATTGTGATAAAGTTCTTTATTTTCTGTAATGCAATTAAAAAAACAAAAATGTCATGCATTCTGGATTCATTACAAATCAACTGAAATATTGCATCCTATCTCATAAAATTTTAATATTTCCTCAGACCAAGTAAAAAAAAAGATTTATAACAGCTGAGTGTTTGTCAAGGCTCAGGAAACCCTTGCAGGTGTTTCGAGTTAATTAGACAATTCAAGTGATTTGTTTAATACCCTACTAGTATACTTTTTCATGATATTCTAATATTTAGAGATAGGATATTTGAGTTTTCTTAAGCTGTAAGCCATAATCAGCAATATTAAAAGAATAAAAGGCTTGCAATATTTCAGTTGATTTGTAATGAATCCAGAATGCATGACATTTTTGTTTTTTTAATTGCATTACAGAAAATAAAGAACTTCATCACAATATTCTAATTTTCTGAGACAGTCCTGTATATATATTTTTCCCGCTCCCGTGGAAATGCGGTCGACACAAGGGCCCTCGATACTCCTTTACATAAACCTTGCATAAAACTGCAGCGATGATGTCTTTAACACCAGGTTACCGCAACTCACGGCTACGATGACCGGGTAACAATTAGATGGCAAAGGGCCGGTAAGGTGACACCCCCGAATGGGTCGTTCCTGCGGCCCGTCTAATGGAGGGCCATTCCTGACCCGAAGCACCAGTCCATTAACAACCAATTAACTTCCTATTAATATTTTACCAGACGGGGGCCTCTCTTCCTGACGTGTTTTTAAGGAGCTTTTCCCAGGAGTGTTTGAACATGAGCAGCTTTTAGCGCAGCATAAAGAGGCCAGTGTAATGGACGGAGGGAGGAGGAGAGGCAACCCGATAGCACTGAGAGCCGAGGAGAGGAGGAGGAGGAGAGGAGGAGAGGAGGAGACAGACTCCTGCAGCTGGCCGTGGGGCCGAGCCGGTGCCCGAGACCCGGGACACACACACACACACACACACGCAGACACGCACACACACACACACACGGGGGTGAGGATCCATGATCTTATGGCCATGACACGAGTATACGGCCTTGTGCCGCGAGTGCAATTGTAGTTGTTTGTTTTTTATTTTAAAGATGACAGTAAAGAAATGAAGGGAGAGAGAGAGAGAGAGACTAAGAATGGAGAAGGAAACACAGCCCACCTTGTTGCACCATATGTCCTATCATGCCACAACCTGAGTGACCAACACACACACTCACACACACGCACACGCACACTTACACGCACGCACACACACATCTTTTACTTGTACTTTCTTTCAATGTAGTTATTTCTGTCGTATTATTATTATCCGAATGAAGATACACACACACACACACACGCACAAGTGTACCTTCTTTCAACATAGTTTTTTACGTCTTATTATTATTATCCATATGAATGAAGACACACACACACTCACACTCATACTCACACACACACACAAGTGTACTTTCTTTCAACATAGTTTTTTACGTCTTATTATTATTATCCATATGAATGAAGACACACACACACACTCACACTCACACACACACTCACACTCACACAAGTGTACTTTCTTTCAACATAGTTTTTTACGTCTTATTATTATTATCCATATAAATTGTCTATTATTTGTTGTGTTGCGGTGTCTTGATGAGTTGGCAAAATTGTTTATTGCAACATTCAGGAGAATAAAGCATATTGAACTGAAAAGACTGAGAGAGAGAGAGAGAGAGGGGGAGAGAGAGAGAGAGAGAGGTGTATGACATCCAACAAAAAAAAAGGTCCAAAGGCCGTAATCAGAGCCGGGCCGCTGCAGCTTTACGGCCTGCCTTGTAACCTTTTGGCAATACCGAAGCGCTCAGGGGGCAATCGTGTGTTATTTTTTTCTTCCAGAGAGTCAAAGATGTTCCTGATTACTCGTCCGTCTCGTGTTTGCTCACAGTCGCCGCTGAGTGGCAGTTTGGCCTCCAGGTTCCCCGAGAAGAGAAAATAAAGTCTTCAACAAAAAACAAAAAACAGGAATATCCACCTTTGCTCCCGATCTGCCCCGAAGCCGCGAGGCTTTGTGCTGCGTCGGGCTGGTTTGGCTGGACATCTAGAGCCAGCGGAGGGAAACTCCCCGACTTAAGACAAGAAGAAGGAGAGAGGCAGAAAGAGAGAGAGAGAGAGGCCATTATGACTGCAGCCCGTGGCTACTCCCAACGGATAAGGCATTTGTCTTCACTTGAAAGTATGATTTATTTTTCCACCAGTCAGACGGGTTATGTTTGTCACCGCACACTGAAAGGACTTTTTGGGAAATAGCAGCAGAGGCAGAAATGGAAACAAAAAGAAATAATATGTGTAAAAAAAAAAGGATCCAGTGTGTTTCAATAATGCACTGTGAGCGGTTTCAAAGACTTCCCCCTCTCCGGTTACCTCGTTTCAGATCACTTTCAGTCTTCATTAACTTTAGTTAATCATACTAAACCTTGTCTCCTAATTTATCAGTGCGTGTGTGCGTGTGTGTGCGTGTCTGTGTGTGTCGATGATTAGGAGAAAGAGGGGAATGTGGGAGGAGGAGTAGGAGGGGGGGGGTGGAGATGTGGTTGTATCAGGTTCCCTCCACTGGGTGTAGATGTGGTCTTAGATTTCTCTCTGGGCTGCTGATTAACTGTGTGCGCGCGCGCGAGAGCGAGGGAGAGAGAGCTGCAGGGAGAGCACCGAGGAGGAAGAGGAACTTCAGCTTTAATTTCCCCAGCTCCAGATATTACACCCCCGCGCGCTCTGTTTTTATTGGAACGGAGAGCCGAACACACCAAGTGTTTATGAAGCATTACACAAGGAGGAGGAGGAGGAGGAACTCGAGGCTGGAATTGTAAATCCATACATTTGGGTCTCCGTCTCCCCCGAGCGGGATTAATCCTTTCATGTCGGATTTCGTGGTTTTTTTTGTTATATTATTATTTGTTTATGAAAGACCCGAAAAGTGTTGCGTGTTTATTATCCTCCGACGAGGATGGAGAAAACTGGAGGGGGAGAAGGGCGCACATGCGTGGTAAAGGGGGAGTAATATTGGGGGGGGGGGGTGAACAGGAGGAAGGAATTATTGCGCATTACCCCTAATGGTCGTTGTGAACAAACGGAGACCACATTACTTTCTATTAACTCGGCTTTTGTCGTCAGCGCGCTGGTAATGATGCACCGTGTGTGTGTGTGTGTGTGTGTGTGTTTGGGGGGGAGGGGGGTCTCCAGGACAACACGTGCTCTGTGCGTGTCATTATTTTCAGGGAAGTGTTGACGGTCTATATACCTGGAGACGCATTAGCTTGGCTCTAATTCGAGTCAATAATATTCCGGGTTGAAGCCGATGGAGATCATTTGTTGTTGTTGTTGTTGTTGTTGTTGTTGTCTTCCGGACCTTCTCGGTATCTCGTCCTCCTTCTGGGTTTCCACCTTTGGCCGTTGCTTCTTCCTCTCCTTTGTCTTGTTCTTATATCTGTGACACGACCACAGTATCTGCCCATGGCACACACACACACACACACACACACACACACACACACATGCACATACAGTGTCCAAGAAACAGATATTATAATATTTAACAACCTGAATAATGAAACAATATAGGCCTACTTAAAAAACCCGAAATATTAATATTAAATAAATAGCTCCAACAGTATCAGTTTTCTTTGTAAAATGTAATGAAGTAAAAGTGAAAGTCAACAGAAATAAAAAAAGTAAAGTGGACATCCCCAAAAACTGCTTAAGTTCAGTAACGTTACGAAACACCACGGGTCAGAACCAATTCAGAACCGATCCTTAGCGACGCATTACGATATTACAACGTGTGTGTTTCCCCCCCGACGCTCTGCTCGTACCTCCAGACTTTGAGTGAGGCCTTAGATTTCTGTGGCCGTGCTTATGGAGCCCCCTTGGGGCAGGCACATCTTCAGTTCGGGAAACGCACACACACACATACACACATAATTATATTGTCTCTTCTCTCCTTTCCTTTTCCTCTAAATATTATACTTCCAGTTGTAGCCTCAGGCACCGATTCTGTCTCATACTGGGAAGGTCAAAACACACACACACACACACACACACACACACACATGGATTTCAAATATCTCTCTATCGGACCCTCTGAGGATCAGATTGTTTTACGGGAAATCGTGTCACAGGTCAAATGATTGAATTATTAATGCAAGCGGCGCAATAACAAGCGGCCGCTCGTCTGTTGTGATTCCGACGGGATATTCTCAGCCCCCCCCCCCCTCCCTTTTTCCTCCACCTAATTAGACACCACCATGTTACGATCCAAATCCAATAATGCAGACTCGGCACTCCCCCCGCCCCCCCCCCCCATTGTTTCATCGGCGGCCTCCACGCCGGAGAGTCTCTCAGAGTCCGTGGAGCCACATCGACTGCCGAGCCACATTTTCCAAGGCCGAGCCGATACATTTTCATCAAAACAGTCACGGGGAAGTAATTCTCAATCATATGGAGAGTGTGTGCATATATCCTCTGTGTGTGTGTGTGTGTGTGTGAAGTGCATTCCTGACAAAACTGTAGTCTTTGCTCCTTTTCACACGCGCCAAATATGGTTTCCGTGCATGGCTATAAATCAACGGAGCGGATCTGAAGCGCGTTCGCCGACCCGCGTCGTGGATCTGAGAGCACGAGACAATCTGCATGTGTGAAGAGCCCTCGCTCACCGCATACAACACACACACACACACACACACACGTGAGATGTGTTGTTTCGTGGTGTTTTCAGAGACCAGCACCAGAGAGGACCAGAGTTCTCCTTCGGTCCCCCAAGGGCCCGGTTCTCACACAGCCGGCGGTGGAAAAAGTGTGTTGTTGTAAAAGAAGAACACAAAGAAATAGCCCCGCTGATGGATTCTTGACCCCCGAGTATTTCAAGGTCTGTTTTGAGAATGACCGTATAGCAACATGGGTAGGGGGGGGAAAGTGTGGGGGGGGGGGCACGTAAGGTCACCCCACCCCCCATTTTTGACGTTTTCTCATCATCCCTCAGTGCCAGAAAACACAACTCCTTTTCTGGACATCCTGAACGCGGCGCGCCGGACACACGGGCCGACGACTTCACCGAGGAGGCGGAAATCAAAGCGGGTTCGTGTTAATGCAGCTGCTGAACGCGGACCATCAGGAGCAGTCGCTCCCCTTCTGTGTTTCCACATCTTTGCACTCGCCTTTTCTTTCTTTTTTTAATCGTCCCTCCTCGTCTGTATTTAAAAATATAGAAAAACTGAGCCATGTTGGCCCTGAACATTTAATGAAGACGTTTCTCTTGCACTCAGCTCGGAAGGGGATGTCGTATCGAGAAAGAGGGAAAGAAATTGCAGTGGGTGGTGTTTTCTTGAAGGGGGGGGGGGGGGGGTTGTGTGCGCGCCGCCTTGTCGAGCTTGTTTGCGTCATCGTGCGTTCTCATTACGGCGAAACAGAAGTTTCCCATCTGGAGAAGCAAAGTCTTCCTCTTAACGATCCACTCTCCTCCCGAACCCAACCCCCAGTGGGCATCCTCCGAGCCCGGAACGAGCTGGAAGACAAAAAAAGCGCCATGTGTAAAGTGTTCTTTCCCCCCCCCCCCACACCCCCCTGCTCCTCCCTCCAGCCCCCTTTTGTGGGAAATAGAAAACAAAAAGACGACACGTGTAATTACGGCTTGACTAAAGCGTAAACACACCTCGGAGGGGGTGATTTCAACTTTCCCCACCGCTCCGTCTCACAGGCAGATACGTGGACGTGCATATGTGCTCATGCAGGGGCGTCGTTAGGCCTAGTCCAGGGGGGGGGGGGGGGGCTCCGTAAATAATGCACAGAGTGAACTTGCAAGTCCAGGTAGTTACAGAATGTGGATTTCGGTATAGTGCTTACATTTAGCTTTACTTGAGGCAAATGAAAGGGAAAAACTAAATGTTAGAAACTGTCTCCAGCGAGCGAGATACAATTAGAAATAACTATCGACCTCTCTCTATATACATATATATATATAAATATGAATGCAATGAATTTCTTTTTTTTTTCTTGGTATATTTGACACTGAACTAGTTCATTTCTTGAGGTGGTTCGGGAATCTGATTCGGACGCCTCCCTGTAGATGTTTTCCAGGCTCGTCCAGCTGGGCGGAGACCCCGGAGGGGTCACATCTCCAAGCTGGCCTGCGGACGCCTCTGGATCCCCCAGAATGAGCTGGAAACTGTTGCGGGTGAGAGGGAAGTCTGGGTCGGCCTGCTGGGTTCTGCTGCCCCCGCGACCCGACCCCGGACTCAGCGGATGAGAACGGATGGTTAGTTCATCCAAATGAGGATGAAATATCACTCTGACCCTGAGGTTCTGTCTCCTGTGTTCATCAGATGCTGAATGCAACAAAACCACAGAGCAGCATCACGTTCTGATGGAACTGATCTGTGAACTGTCGTAAACAATGGATATCCGGGGCACTAAAAAAAAAAATGGTCACGCGCAAACATGCCATTACATGCCGCTGCCCTCGGGGCTTAGCCCCGCCCCTCCCCCTCTCCTCCTTTGAATCCGATGCCCCTACACACACACACACGCACCCAGTCCAGTTTCGCTTTCTGTTTATGGCCCTTTTTATAGAGTGATGAGTGTTATTGCCGCTGTTGTCTCGAGCATATCGCGGCCGGAGAGTCATACTCTGTGCACTTTGTTCAGGTGAGAAACAAAAAATAGAAGAAAAGACGGATGGTGCATCCATAAACAGCCCGTGAGGGGATTGCAGCAGGCCAGTTGTTGCCTTTTCGAGCAGAAATAACACAACAATGTGCGACCGTGAATGGCATCCCCGGCCTCGGTCTACACACACACACACACACACACACCATTCCACACATTACTCCCCTTAGCTCTGCTTTTCATGTGTCAGAGAGAGAACTAGCCACTGTGCCACGCTTTTTATTGCACACACAGCTATGTGTGAGCAATATATTTAAATATATATGTGTGTGTGTGTGTGTGTGTGTGCAAGAGAGTGTTTGCTCTTCAGAAGGCAGCTAAAGGGGGAGCACTACTTAAGGCCTATTAAAGCTGCAGCTCGGTTCTCCGTGCTGAGGCAGACAGAACGAGGAGCATACCTTTGAACTGGAATCATGTGGGAGCTCACATTTTCACAAGTGCTGCAGAACGGAAAACAATGTTTTGGTGTAGTCCCCTGATGTGTGTGTGTGTGTGTGTGCGTGTGAGCGTGTGTGCGTGTGTGTGTGTCTGCTAAGGGCCAGCTAACAGAGACTCGGTCTGGGCTTTGCCCTGACGGTGTGATATTACAAGCCCACAGTACATAATCCAACATACTGCAAGTTATTAAAAATATGGCCATAGCCGCTCCCTGGGGCTGTATAACTCACACATCTCTTCTCCCCCTTGCTCTCTCTCTCTCTCTCTCACGTACACACACATCCACACACACACATACACACACACAGAAACACAGACACATATTCTGGTGCACATTCCTCTGGCACACACACATGCACACTGTCCAATCCTCTCTCTCTCTATGCCTCTCTCTCTCTTTCTATCTCTCTCTCTCTCTCTCTCTCTCTCACGCTCTCTCTCTTTCTATCTCTCTTTCTTCCTCTCGCTCTCTCCCTCTCTCCCTACCCCTCTCTCTCTCTATCTGCCTCTCTCTCTCTCTGTGCCTCTCTCTCTCTTTCTTCCTCTCTCTCTCTGCCTCTCTCAACCCCTCTCTTTCTCTTTCTTCCTCTCTCTCTCTGCCTCTCTCTCAACCCCTCTCTCTCTCTCTCTACCTCTCTCTCAACCCCTCTCTCTCTCTCTACCTCTCTCTCTCTCTCTCTCGCCCTCTCTCTCTCTCTGCCTCTCTCTCTCTCTCTCTCTCTCTCTCTCTCTGCCCCTCTCTCTCTCTCTCTACCTCTCTCTCTCTCTCTCTCTCTCTGCCTCTCTGCCCCCCTCTCTCTCTCTCTCTCTCTCTCTCTCTCTCTCTCTCTCTCTAATGCCGGCGCCCAGACCTTTCTTTAAAGCTCGTCCCCCACACTCCGAAGTGGTGAACTTCAACCAGCGGATCGATACTTTAACTTTAATGGAGTTCCAAACCTTCGTCACGCACGCCTCTCGGGGTCAAAGGTGAAGGGGAAGCACGTCTCCGGGTCAAGACTGCCGGGCCCGCCGTTACTCTTCTATCTTCCGGAGGATGAATCACCCGAACCCGCAGGGGGCGGTTTGAGTATACACACGCCAGGATTGATTCACACGAGTTTGCTCCCGATAAAAAGAAGAAGCGAGCGGCGTGCGCGTCCCGCGGTCGTGATCGACGAGCCGCGCTGGATCCATTTATAGACGGGGAGTGGAACACGATTGTTAGAGCATAATTCAAACAACCTGCTTCTTTCAACTATCTGGGAGATGAGACTCCCAGGAGGAGGATGCTGCTATAGCCATCTGCATTATGAGTGTGTGTGTGTGTGTTCTGCAGATTCACACACACACACACACACACGCTCACACACAACTCTGGTGCTTGTGCGTTCCCCGGGGGGCGAAGGAGCCGGACAGGAGATTTATGTTCTCTGTCGTCCAGACACAGTTCTCTCCCGGCTCGCTGCCCGCTCATTAGGGCTCCTACATGGTCGTAGTGTTACTCTAACGAGCTGCACAGCCCCCCCCCCCCCTAAAGCCTGATGTGGATTTGAGGGGTGGAGTACATTCTCCCCCCCCTCGCATGCAAACTGCGAGAACCCTCCGACGTGAAGCATCGCAGGAACGAGTGATCTCCTCCTCCTCCTCCCCCTCGGTGGGAGGAGGGCTACGGGAGTCGCTCGGGTCATCCATCCGCGGCGAGCGCCGTTTACTCGGGCCTCCGCTCGACAACGAGACGCCATGTTGGATCCGCGTGGAAGCGGGGGAGCGCCCGGCGGTGGCAATCCGAGCGAGGAACGTCGCTAATCTCACCGGTATGGAAAAGGAAGAAAAAAAGGGCGTCGTCCCGGAGACCAAATGAAGAAGCCGCCGCGTGGTCTGCGAGCGGCGTTCGTGTCGGCCGTGCTCCCGATCCGCTTGACGATGCATCGGGAGTCTGTTTCGCAAACTGGCGTCTGGCTGATCGCGTCGTGTTTATTTACAGCTCCATGCCTGGGCATCGACAGCGAGGGGGGAGGGGACACACACACACACACACACACACAAACGAGCATCGCTTTCTCAGACGACCAAAGCTCAAGAGCTGCTAACAACGCTGCCAACCAAGTTCATTTTCATCCAAGTTTTTAAAAAAGTCCTGCAGCGGTTCACGTGCAACCGGTGGTCTCTCTCTCTCTCTCTCTCTCTCTCCACTGCCGAGGAAATACATTATAATGATTTCTGTAATGAAGACACATTGCACATCGGCAGACTTCACCGTCAAGCCGCTGATCAGAGGAGCGAGTGACCTCACCGCGGCTAACGATCTCCCGTCGGCCTCGTTTTCCATTCCCCCACCTGCACCATGCCGCCTGCACCATGCCGCCTGCACGCCGCCACCTGCACCATGCCGCCTGCACCATGCCGCCTGCACCATGCCGCCTGCACCATGCCACCTGCACCATGCCACCTGCACCATGCCGCCTGCACGCCGCCGCCTGCACCATGCCGCCTGCACCATGCCGCCTGCACGCCGCCGCTCATATTTCGAGCGTAGCCATCAAGACGTGGCAAATAAAATGTCTGCAGTCAAATTTTACAGAGCAGTAAAGTGTAACTTAATAAAGGCGGTGAAATGCCGGCTGTATTGACTGCCTGGGCAACAACAGAAACACGGAATGATGGAAGACGCCATTAACGGCGCCCATTAATGAGCCAGCTCGATGCCTTTGTGATCAAGCGCTTTCCGTTCGGCGGTCTTCAACCTAAATCCAGCGCACACACAGAGTGGGGGGGGAGAACAGTGTTGATAGGAGCGCGGCGCGCAGAGCGGCGGCGGCGTGCTACTC